>NW_026898765.1:0-62571 GCF_033153095.1 Gastrolobium bilobum | reverse complement strand
TATTAACAGTAGATTAGATTTTGTTAGATTTTGATTAGTTAGATTAGATTTTGTTAGATTTAGTTTCCTTTTATTTTTATTTTTTTCATTTTATTTATTTTATTTTAATTTATTTTTTATATTTTTATTGTTATTTTTATTTTGATTTCATTTTATTTTATTTTTTATTTTTATTTGTTTTTTATTTTTATTTTATTTTTCCTAATTCTTTATTTATTTTTATAATTTAGGAAGTTTTGTTATAATAAAGTTTTGGTCAAAAACATGGATAATAGAAGCTTAAGGCAATTGACTGCACCTGATGTTAAGTATCAGTCTTTTTGCATTCGTTATCTTGATACTGGTTTTAAACTTAAGTCTGGTCTTATCCATTTGCTTCCCAAGTTTCATGGTCTTGCAGGTGAAGATCCATATAAGTATTTGAAAGAGTTTCATGTAGTCTGCAACACAATGAAACCGCAAGGAGTTGATGAGGAGCAGGTCAAACTGAGAGCCTTTCCTTTTTCCCTCGATGGAGGAGCTAAGGATTGGCTGTACTACCTTCAGCCTTCATCTATCGAAACTTGGAATGACATGGCCAGATTGTTTTTGGAGAAGTTTTTTCCGTCCTCAAGAGCCACTTCAATCAGAAAGGAGATAAGTGGCATAAAACAAGCAAATCAGGAAAACTTGCATGAGTACTGGGAGCGGTTTAAAAGACTTTGTGCAAGTTGTCCACATCACCAGATTCCGGAGCAATTGCTGATTGTCTACTTCTATGAGGGATTGCTACATATGGATAGGAACCTGATTGATGCTGCTAGTGGAGGAGTTCTTGTTAACAAAACACCCAATGAAGCTAAGGCGTTGATCTCAAACATGGCTGCAAATGCTCAACAGTTTGGAACGAGAGCCAATAGCAGTGTTGTGTACCAGGTGCAAGAAACTCCGACCCAGCCTTCAGCAGTGGCATCAAGTGCTGACAATCAGCAAATTGAAAATAGACTTGATAAATTGGCAACCATGGTGAGACAGTTGGCAGTTACCCAGACAGTCCAGACTTCTGTTCCACAGTTCGGCAATCCATGTGGCATATGCAATGACCATTTTCACTCCACTGATGCTTGCCCTTCTCTACAAGAGGGCTCCATTCCTGCAGACCAGTCAGTAGCTGCAGTCTTTCCTGGGAAACCACAGTTCCAGCAGCAGCAGAGTAATCCATTCTCCAACACTTACAATCCTGGCTGGAAGAATCATCCAAACCTCAAATGGAACCAGAATCAGCAAAATGTTCCATATCAGCAGAGTCAACAAAATTTTCCATACCAACAGAAGCAGCAGTTCATTCCACAGCAGAGACAAAACTTCCAGCAACCTGCTCCTCAACAGTTACAACAACCACCAGTGCAGCAGCAAAACAGTGTCAGTGGTCCTTTTTTGGAGGACTTAATGAAACAGATGGCCACCAACAATCTAGAGTTTCAACAGAGGACAGAATCCACAATCCAAAATTTGCAGACACAGATCGGGCAATTGGCGACATCAATGAACCAGGCCCGATCTTCCAGCAGCTCCCTTCCATCCCAAACAGTTCCAAATCCAAAAGGAAGCGGAAATGTGAGTGCTATTACTCTGCGGTCTGGAAAGCAAATGGAGGAGCCAAACCAAGCTGCTGTTGAGTCATCTAAGGGAGGTGACACTAGCTCCAAGAAGCAGAGCACTGATACATCTGATGTCCATATCCCTCTGCCTTTCCCTCAAAGAGCCACTCAGTCCAAGAAGCAATCAGCAAAGGCTCGAGATAAAGAGATACTTGACACCTTCCGAAAAGTTGAGGTGAACATCCCTCTTCTGGATGCAATACAGCAGATTCCGAGATATGCCAAGTTTCTAAAGGAGCTGTGCACCAACAAGAGAAGACTGAAAGGAGATGAGCAAGTTAACCTGAGTCAGAATGTATCAGCACTCATCCAGCCTATGCCTAAAAAATGTCAAGATCCAGGGACATTTACTATTCCTTGTGTAATTGGCAATTCTGTTTTTCATGATTGCATGCTAGACTTAGGGGCTTCCATTAATGTCATGCCTGAATCTGTATATAAGTCTCTTGGACTTGGTCCTTTGTGTGCTACTAGTATTGTGGTTACATTAGCTAACAGGAGTAGTATTCACCCATCTGGTTTGATTGAGGATGTATTGGTCAGAGTTAATAATCTGATTTTTCCTGCTGACTTCTACATTTTAGAAATGGAGAGTGAGACTGCTACTAATAGATCACCAATTATACTTGGTAGGCCTTTCATGAGAACAGCTAGGACAAAGATAGATGTTCATTCTGGTACTCTATCCATGGAATTTGGTGATAGCATTTTACATTTTAGTATATTTGATTCCATGAAGCATTCTAAGGTTCAGGTTGATCATTCAGTTTCATGCATAAAAGTGATTCATGATGTGGCTGATAAGGTTGATTTTGAATTGATTCGTGATTGTGCATTACCTGTGGATTATGACTTGCCTATTAATGTTAATTCTGAATGTGTACTAAGTGTGAAGTTATGCAAGACTCCCCATTCTGGTAATGATTTTGATCCTAACTCTCATGGACCCAAGATGAAATGGGTACCAAAAAGTTCTTCCTCTATTTTTAGTATGCAGAAAAGTTTGCGTAAGGTTGGAAGAAAGGATCAAGAGAAGAAGAAATACACACAGAAAAGAAAGCCCCCAAAGTTGCGTGATAAGCAGATGGGGAAGACTTGCACAATGATTTGCCATCACCTCAAAGTTGTTAATGAAGGACCCCAGAAGCAACCTGTGGAGACAGAGGCTCTGCTCATTGATGCTACTTATCCTCCTTAGGGAGTTCAGGGAGTCTTCTTCCCTCTTTTTCTTTTCTTTCTGTTATTTGCATTTTTCTTTTCCTTTCTTTATTTCAGTCTTTGATTTTCATAGGTAGATTTTCCTTTTCTTTCTGGTTATTATTGAGTGTTACATGGAGTAGACTTAAATCACAGGGTTTGATAGAAATTTCTGCTTAGGCTTAGTTCTTGATTCTTGGATTGCATTACTTGCTGCTTGATATTGTGCTGCTGATTGCATGATTTGGTATACCCTTGTGAGATTTTTGAGCCTGTAGACATGGTCTTAATCTGTAGGCCAGTTTTTCTTTCTTGTGTGATTCTGCTCTTGATTGTTGTCCTCTAGAACTTGCTCTGATTCTTTTTGAAACTGCATTTTTCACTTGCATGCATGAATATGATTGAGGCATTCTTTCTTTCTTTACCCACTTTAGCCAGATAGCCTTCCCTTATATTATTATCCCTTGGTGAGCCCTTTTGAGCCTTTATATCCGTTATTTCTTAAGCCGCATTACCAGCCTAAGTGAAAAACCAATTAATTCCATACCTTGGAGTTTTACTGAGCATTGGTTTCATTGTGATGTTGTGTTTAAGTGTGGAGGTTTGCCTGAGACGGACAAAATTTTAAGTGTGGGGGGTGACCATCTGATTCATTTCTGCTATGTGGTTTTACTTCTTCAAAACAAAAACAAAAACAAAAACAAAAAAAAAACACAAAAAAAAAACAAAAAAAAAAAAAAAAAAAAAAAAGAAAAAAGAAAAAAAAAGTGTTTATCTTTTCAGTATCTTTGTTTTATGTTCTTAGTTTAGTTCTTAACTTTCGCTCTTTGTAAAATTCTGGGGTGTTTAGCTTTCTCTTCCATATTCATCCATACCTTTACCCCAGCCCCATTACAACCCTGCATAAAGCCCTCTTGATTTGTGCATGCATGTGTTATTAGCAGTGGAGAAGTAGAATTTGAGCAAGCCTATGGTAGGATGATTTTCTGGAGTTGATTTGAGTGATATACTAAATTAATTGATACACTTGAGAGAAAATTGAGGGAATCCTGTGAGGAACCATTTTTGTGTAATTAGCAGTTGCAGTTGGAATTGGCAAGTCTTGTGATTTGATATTAAGGAATTTTTGTCCTGATTGTTTTATCTGTTCAAGACTTGTGATTTTTGTTATCTTTTGTATACTTGCTAATTATTAGGAAGGATAGGTTGATCTTCACACTTTTCTTATTTCTTTGCTTTCTTTTTCTATTCTAGTTTTTGCCCAGGAGTGCAAAAAGATAAGTGTGGGAGAATTTGATAACTCATATTTTATTACACTTATTTGTTACTCTTGATTAGTATTTTTAGGATTTATTTGAATAAAATAATGATGTTTTGAGTTATTTTACATTTTTAGTTTTTGATTGGGTTTAATTTATTTTCGTCAGAATTTTTCAGCTTTACGTTACTTCTGTATTTTGGCCATATCTTGGTCCACAGTTGTCGGATTGACTCCGTTCTTGTTGGGTTTTTCAGATAACACAAAGGGCTACAATTCTTATGAATAGCTCGAAGCCCAATTCGGATTGGAAGCTAGTCGATTTCGTGCGCCAAGTCGGACACGTTTTGCTGAAGTTTTATTTTATTTTTATGTATTTTATTTCGTATTTTAGACATATGGGCCGGTCAGAACTGAACCCTAACCCGCTTTGGGTAGGGGTATATGACGGAAGAGTAGGAAACATTGTAGTCATTCTGTAATTTTCAAAATTGAGGATCAAAGTATTTTCTCTGAAGCGTTCTTCATCTTTTTCTTCTTCTTCTTCTTTTTATTTCAATCATGTTTACCTTAGCCATGCGAGGCTAAGAACCTTTTAATCAACCTAAGGGTAATGGATTCCATGGATTAGTCTTGAGGATCTGCGTTTATTTCAAATCAGTTTTGTTTCCCTTCCCAACTCAGATTGATATCGTGCGATCGTGGATATTCAATCTGAGGTTCGCGATTGTGATTATGGAAAGGGATTAATCATCAGATTTGATGATTAGGTTGATTGACCCTATGACCTTAAATCAAGCGGGCTGATACTCTGCGATTGTATGAGTAGAAACATCGTCTTTGATAAAATGCTAAGCGATCGCTTAGAGAGGGTTGTCAATTGGAAATAAGGATTCTGTCTTTTAAATTAATATAAGTGTTTTTCTCTTCGTTCCAATCGTTATCTCTTGACTGAATCTCGAGTCTATGTGATTTCAGTTGAGAATAATTATGTTTAAACTATCAGCTATGAGCTGAACTATCTGTGGAACAGATAAACTGTGAAACTCTTAAAGAACTATTTTCAAAACTCTTGACCGAAGCTTTTTTGTATTTCTTTGGCTAAGTAAGCTATATTCATTGTGCGCCAATGAAAATTGGTTACATACTGAGAAAGGAACTTCCCTAAGGAAGGGATTTTAGACAGCTTAGCCATTGGGGGAAGGTAGTCAGATATCAATTTCCCTCAAGCATGAATTTATGGATGAACCAATTTCTATAATGAATTATCTACCATGTGATGTTGATCATCTTTTTTCTTATCATCAAGATGTAATCCCTTACTACCCTGATTGATACATTAATCAGTAACCCCAATCCCTTTGCGATTCCCTTCTTAATACATGCATTAATTACTAAGGTCTTAAGATCACATCAGAATCCTAGCATCAATCCCTTGACTACTAGAACACTGATGATGAAGTTGTGAAATACAGAAACAATGTAAACATGTATGTTCTACACTATTCCCTTGATAGAAAGAATTAATCAAGACAACTTCATACAATCACATAAGAGATAAACAAGATATTCAATTAATCATTCATAAATTCACACTTGAGTTCCATTGAATCAGACTACAAAGGACTCTACTCAGACATAATTAAAGAATAAACAAGAGAAGAAGAAAGATCAAACTCCATAGTCATGATAGTGAGTCTTTAATCTTCAAGTACAATTACATAGAAAGAACTAACTAATACAAGAACTAATCCTAAAGAATTTGGAAAGTCAGAGAAAATGAAGTGTCAGATCAGAGGATCTGAGATAGGATAGGATATTTTTGAGAATGTGAAGGCCCTTTCCTTTTATAGAGTTACAAAATACAACTGAAAATTAATATGGGCGCTAAAACATTCACTATTGGGCGTTTTAGCGTCCATGTTTGACGAGTGCCCAACTGTTTTTAACTTATTCCAACGCTAAAACGTTTGACTTGGATGTTTTAGCGTTCGAGACCAGAATCTTTTCTCACATCAGAGCGCTAAAACGTTGGATCAGGAGGTTTTAGCGCCCAAGACCAGAAACTTTTCCAACAGCAGAGCGCTAAAACGTTAGTGTTGGACATTTTAGCGCTCTTCACCAGCAACTTTTGTCCTCAGTTTGCAGCAGCGCGCTAAAACGTTATGTGTGGACGTTTTAGCGCTCAACACTTGAGCATTATCCTTTTCTTCAGAGTCTTCTTCCTTCTCTCTGCTGCTCCTTGAGCTTCATGATAACTCATATTTTATTACACTTATTTGTTACTCTTGATTAGTATTTTTAGGATTTATTTGAAAAAAATAATGATGTTTTGAGTTATTTTACATTTTTAGTTTTTGATTGGGTTTAATTTATTTTCGTCAGAATTTTTCAGCTTTACGTTACTTCTGTATTTTGGCCATATCTTGGTCCACAGTTGTCGGATTGACTCCGTTCTTGTTGGGTTTTTCAGATAACACAAAGGGCTACAATTCTTATGAATAGCTCGAAGCCCAATTCGGATTGGAAGCTAGTCGATTTCGTGCGCCAAGTCGGACACGTTTTGCTGAAGTTTTATTTTATTTTTATGTATTTTATTTCGTATTTTAGACATATGGGCCGGTCAGAACTGAACCCTAACCCGCTTTGGGTAGGGGTATATGACGGAAGAGTAGGAAACATTGTAGTCATTCTGTAATTTTCAAAATTGAGGATCAAAGTATTTTCTCTGAAGCGTTCTTCATCTTTTTCTTCTTCTTCTTCTTTTTATTTCAATCATGTTTACCTTAGCCATGCGAGGCTAAGAACCTTTTAATCAACCTAAGGGTAATGGATTCCATGGATTAGTCTTGAGGATCTGCGTTTATTTCAAATCAGTTTTGTTTCCCTTCCCAACTCAGATTGATATCGTGCGATCGTGGATATTCAATCTGAGGTTCGCGATTGTGATTATGGAAAGGGATTAATCATCAGATTTGATGATTAGGTTGATTGACCCTATGACCTTAAATCAAGCGGGCTGATACTCTGCGATTGTATGAGTAGAAACATCGTCTTTGATCAAATGCTAAGCGATCGCTTAGAGAGGGTTGTCAATTGGAAATAAGGATTCTGATCCGATTGACAAATCAATCACGATTCTGATATCTTCTTATCCGAGGAAAGACGTCCATGGAACCCAAACCTTAGGTTGGTTATTTTTAATTACGAATTTTGATTCCAAATTTATATTCTGCCTTTTTAATTATTGAATCAAAATCCAAAACCCCCCTTTTAATTTTCTGTTCTCATAAGCGATTTTAACCAAAACAATTTCCTTGAGAGACGACTCAGGGTTTCCACTTTACTGCAAATTTTCTGAACCCTGATTAAAAAATAATTTTTAATTTGCGCGAGTTCGACAGCTCGTGTCACTTCATTTCCCTACAAGACAATGTAAACTTTCAACAAAGCTTTCATAACTTGTACTTGAGGGATTTCCATGACATTAACCTCTTTTGCATCTATTTAATCACACAAATTGAAACTAATTCATGCTTAAAAACCTGATGAACTAGGGGTTTATCCCAAATCCCATATTTGGACATTGTTGTCCTCAGTAATGAACTTACAACAGAGAAGGATTTAAGACTCTTTACAGATGAAACTCATGAGGATGGACTTCAATTAACAAAAGATCACATTGATACAACTTATAACCATGCAATCTCTTATTCCCTATGATTTTCCCAACATCATATGTGACTTTTCAACAGATCAGTAAAGATGATATACAGAGACTTCCAAACAACAACACCCCCTCACTAGGAACTTCTCAAAAATTGTGAGAATTTTAACTCTCTTTCACACTAGTGTTTAAGGATTCACTTATCACTCACTCTTCACTACACTCAAACTACCATAGGCTTGCCCATCTTTTCACTGTTCATAGTAACAATGATCCATAAGGTAGATCAAAAGGTCTTGGTATGATTGGAAATGAGGCTTGGTATGTGGCTTGACTAAAGGTAAGGATTTATGTCAAAGGAGAAGTTCAGATTAGATGAATCAGATTCAGATAAGAGGGGAGATCATAATATTTATCAAATTCTTCCTAATTCCCCCAACTTTCTTCCTTTTTCATTCCTTGTGCTTTTCTTTTGAACCTTTCTTCCTCCTTTTCTTCTTGACACTTTGTGTCTTTAATAAAAAAATTTCTTTTTCTTCCTTTTCCTTTCAGACACTTTGTGTCTTTAATACTTCCCTCTGTCTCTTCCAGACACTTTGTATCTCATACTCTTTTCTTTCTTTTCCTTCCTTCTTTCCTATATTTCCAACTCTCATAATACTTTGTGCATTCATCCATTACAAGAAACACTCCCAACAGACCTTTTCATCCATTCTCACTTACCAGAAGGATTGGAATGAATGTAGGTTCTTGGTTTTCTAGATAAAACAAGCTTAGGCTCAAAGGTTTCATGCAATGGGAACAATAAGGGTTGGCCATTTAACTTTCTAGTTCAAAAAGGAAATGCCTTAATCATTTCTACCCTACAAATCATCAACCATTTCAAGCAAGAACAAGGCAAGTTCTAGAGTTACTCATGCAGTGAAGTGCTCTCTGAACAAAATTTTTCCATATAGGCTCAATTTCCTCACAGTTCAGAGTGCATGCTTGACTTTCTCTATATGCATCAAAACTAATCTCTCTACTCTTACACATTGAATGAGTCATGCAATCATTTCATTTACTCAACATGCAAGGCATAAGATTGTATCCTTAATTTGATCAATCATCTAAAATTTTGATTAGTCAAATCCTCATGGAATTTCATATAAAAAAACTGAAATCCAAATCCTGAATCACAACTAACATCTAAATTACACTAAAAACTTATTCACACAGAAAACTTAAAGAAAAGAGATTGAGATGTTTCCCTGTTTTGGCTCTTCCACTGGTGTGACATCTCCATGAAGTTCGAATGCCATTCAATCACACCCCAATTCCCAGATTTAAACGTTGTTGTCCCTAGCAACTAATTTAAATCTAAAAACAGCAGTGGATCACTGAAACACATTCATATATAAGTCAATAGCATCAGTACTATCACAATGTGCATCAATCAAAACAGTGAATATCTTTTTTTTTGGAGTTACCCAACCCTAATTATCTCTTTGAGACGAGTTGGCTCCCTCCGGTATCCCTACGAGCTTCGACTCTTTGAGCCGGCTATGGGACTAATCCGGAGTGCGGGGGAACAGTGATGGCTAAAGGTTCAGCCCCCTCCCCAAGAATGCATTCAGCGGGAATCGAACACATATCCAACCCCACTAACTCAGCGCCAAATTACCAACTGAGCTGCACCCATTGGGTAAAACAGTGAATATCTCAATGTACTAAACCAATTTACAAAATAAAACTAATACAAAATAGAACCAATGTAAACCAAAACCAAACAATATAAACAAAAATATAAAACCATCAGGAGTTTATGTGAGACTCTGAATCCTCCTCATCAGAAGCAAGAAGATCTTATCCTGGATCATCAGCAGGTAATAGGGTGTACTCGTCATCAGCAGCCCGGTCTTCATCCATGGCAGAAGCATCTCCAGCAGTCTGATCAGCAGCAGTCTGAGCAGTAGCAATGGCATCAGCAGTCTCTCCTGCAGCGGTCGAAGTACCAGCTCCCATGGCAGCCACAGCAGCCTCATACCTATCAGCACGCTCCTCAAAGTATGCTGTGGAAGCTGCCTCAAATTCATCCTCCTCCTCAGAATGAGGGTAATCCGCAGGCTGAAATGCAGATGGCTCTATGCCTTGGGCTTCACAGAGATCTGTCAACATCTTAATCATCTAGGTCTGAAATGAACTCTGGCTCGTCTGCATAAACTTGAGACGGCGGCGTAAAAGTCCCAGACGAACCTCAGTGTTGACCATCCACTGCTCCCCTGATTGCACCCTCCGTTCGAACTCAGACTCTGCCTCGATCATGTTTTTCCTGCCCGGTGTCAGACTTGTAGCAGCTCCTCCTCCTATCCGAAGCTGGTTCTTGATGAGCTTGGCATCAATGGCAGGGTACAATTTAACTGGCACCCCATTATTAGTAACATCAACACCGGCTTTCTGACACAGATGTTGGATCAAAGAACAGTGACCTAATGCAGCAGAACTGTTATCAGAATGGGCCATGTCATAGATGTTGTCCTGAAGAAGGATTGGAAGCTCCATTGTCTTCGCGGTCATAATAGTGTAGATCAGAACAGCCCTCATCAGAATTACCTCCGTTTGGTTAGAGGAAGGCATAACATTGGAGACCACAAAATGAAACCAAACCCTGGCCTCTCCATTAAGTTGCCTCAACCAAAGCAACTTAGGATTTACCTCTTCCTTCATCATCTTCCATTTTTCATTGGGCTTGGCTATGGTTTGCAACACAGGCTCAGCTGCCCCCAATTTGGTCCAACTCTCAAAATCTAGGCTGCTTCGCCTTGGAGGAATGTCTATCTGTTGACAATTTCTCTTGAACTGACAATTTTGGTTCTGGATATAGTCACAATGTCAGATTTTCAGAAGCTTCTGAATAGTGTGGGCATCATATTTTACTTTCTTCCCTCTCACCCAACAAACAAAATGCCTCTGGCCACCTTCATCACCATTGTAGGCATTAGCATAAAATTCCCTACATATAGCCAAGCTGTTGTCAACCAGAATCTCACCAAAAGTCACCCAGTCCCTCTTCTGTAGCTGGGACTGAAAATTAGGATATTCATCCTTATCCAGGATGAATTTTCTCTCCCGAACAAATGGTCTGGAGGAGGTCTTGGTATTGAAACGGACCTTGTGATCAGCACTCTTCCAGAATCGGGCATCAAAGGCAGGTGGAGGTGGTGTAGGCTCAGATGCCTGAGTCACCCTAGACCTCTTCTTTCCGATTTTCTTGGGTGATGGGGTAGTCATGATCCTGAAATATCAAAGAATAAGTCAGTATATCATTCAAATCATTTGAGAGTTCATGGATCCAATTCCCAGATTTAAATTTGAAGAAGTGGTCAATTAGATCCAACATCATGCATTTACACACTCCCCACAATGCCAAACCAGCAACCTAAAGCATGCGTGCAGCAGGGCCTGGGCGCTAAAACGTTCAAACTGAGCGATTTAGCGTCCTGGCCTTATGCGTGTTATCAAATGGTCGAGCGCTAAAACGTGGAATGTCTAGCGTTTTAGTGTCCTGGCTTTTCTGGGTCAGACATTCTGTCGAACACCTTGTGTGTGTGTGCAACATGCAAGGCTTGTGAAACTAATGGGGATCCCTCTCAACCCAAAAAAAATGAAAAATTAGCTATATCCCACATACATCTACTTACATTTAACAAAGAAAAACATTTGATCACATATATAGGTCATGGAATCAAATTATGGGAACCCTAGATGATAGGAAACAATTACCAAAATGATATATAAAAAGATGGAAAGAGAAGAGATGTGATACATACCATGATGTAGATAAGAGGAAGGGAATATATGATACAATTCCAGAAGAATTCGCTAGTTGGAGAAGAAGAGAGAGAATGAGTGAATGCAAAATGAGAGTGAGGGAGAAGTGAGGGAAAACAGTGTATTTCAAAATAAGTGACGTGGCGCTAAAACGTTGAAACCAAACGTTTTAGCGCCCAGGACCAGATAAATGTGCAACGTTGTGTGTAGCACCACGCTAAAACGGTCACCAAGGACGTTTTAGCGCGCTGGGCCAGAGTGCTTGCAATCGAATGCATTGGGGAATGCTAAAACGATAAGTCTGAATGTTTTAGCGCTCTGGGCCAGAGTTTTTGCATTGTGATGCAACTCTAGACCGCTAAAACGTCCAGAATGGGTGTCTTAGCGCCCAGCACTTGTCAAAAAAAAAATTAAAAAAATTTTCTAAAACTTCCCCCCTTCTCTCTCTCTCATTTTTTTTTATATGTGATGAACACTAATATTACATACCTGATACAGTGGGTTGCCTCCTACTCATCGCGTGTTTAACTTCACGAGCCTGACGGTTTTTTATCTATTTTACCTCTAACAGAGCAACTGAAATAAGTTGCATGTCCACAGCACTTCCGATGTAAAGTTTCAATCTCTGACCGTTCACAGTAAAACTCCGGTCATAATCCCAAGAACAAATTTCCACCGCTCCATAAGACTTCATATCCTTAACCACAAATGGTCCAGACCATCTGGACTTCAGCTTCCCTGGAAACAATTTCAACCTGGAGTTGAGTAGCAGAACTTGATCACCAACCTTGAAATCCCTAGGTGTGATCTTCCTGTCATGCCATAGCTTGGTCTTTTCCTTGTATAGGTTGGCACTCTCATATGCAGACAGACGGAATTCATCCAGTTCATCCAATTGCAGTAGTCTTTTCTCACGTTCTGCTTTGGAGTTAAAGTTTAAAAAATTAACAGCCCACAATGCTCTATGCTCCAATCCCACAGGCAAATGACATGCTTCCCAAACAACAACTGAAATATAGACATTCCAATAGGAGTCTTGAATGTTGTCCGATACGCCCACAAGGTGTCATCAAGTTTCTTGGACCATTGAGTCATAGCATTCCCAACAGTCTTCTCCAGTATTCGTTTAAGTTCCTTGTTGGAAATCTTAACCTGACCACAAGTTTGTGGGTGGTATGGAGTACTTATCTTGTGCCTGACTCCATACTTTGCAAGAAGAGCCTCAACCAGCCATTTATCAAAGTGTGTTCCCCCATCACTGATTATGGCTCTCGGGACTCCAAATCTCACAAAAATGTTCTTATTCAGAAATGCAATCACAACCCGAGAATCATTGGTCTACGTGACTATGGCTTCGACACACTTCGACACATAATCAACTGCCACCAGGATATACTTGTTTGAGTAGGAAGAGGGAAAAGGTCCCATGAAGTCCATACCCCAAACATCAAAGATCTCCACCTCCAGTATATTATTCAAAGGCATTTCATGTCTCCTGGAGATGTTCCCAGTCCTCTGACAGTTGTCACATGCTTCCACATATTTCCTGGCATCCTTGTACAATGTGGGCCAGTAGAAACCACTCATCAAAACTTTGGCTGCTGTTCTTTCACCTGCAAAGTGTCCACCATAGGCTGAACCATGACAGTTCCATAAGAAACTCTTACGTTCCTCCTCTGGAATGCATCTTCTGATTACTCCATCTGAACATCTATAGAAGAGGTATGGTTCATCCCAGATGTATCTCTTCACATCATGCAAAAATTTCTTCCTCTGTTGATAGGTGAAATCCTTTGGCATGGCTCCAGCAGCTTTGTAGTTAGCAAAATCAACAAACCATGGTGGAGTGTCAAAATTAAAGACTTGATCCTGCACCAACTGGGAAACAGTGCTTATGGCCAGTATTTGCTCATCAGGAAACTCCTCCTTAATCACCACTTTCGGACCCTCTTGTAGATGTGTCTCTGTGATCCTGGTTAAGTGATCAGCCACCAAGTTTTCAACTCCCTTTTTGTCTTTGATCTCCACTTCAAACTCTTGCAGAAGTAACATCCATCGGAGTAACCTGGGCTTAGCATCCTGCTTTGTTAACAAATACTTCAAAGCTGCATGGTCAGTGTAAACAATAACCTTGGACCCTAGCAGATATGACCTGAATTTGTCAAATGCATACACTATTGCCAATAACTCTTTTTCTGTAGTAGCCTAATTTGTTTGCGCTTCATTAAGAATTTTACTGGCATAGTAAATGACATGCAATAATTTATCCTTCCTTTGGCCTAACACTACCCCCACAGCATAATCACTGGCATCACACATCACTCTACAGTGCAGCAACTCAAGACTACAAAAATGAGCACGAAGGTAGATTTTTTACTCAACAAGAAAGCTCCTTGGAGCATCAAAATACCAAATGAATGGCTACACCCCTCAAGAACACAGAACACAGCCCCAAGACTCCTTTCTCAGCAGCCCAAAACGCTCAGAAGGTGGTCCCTTTTCCTCACCAATCACACACCCAAGTGTTTACAAGTTTAGAGAAAGAAAATCAAGAGAAAGGTGGTAGCTTGGTCCCAAAATGGAGAAGAGAAGCAATGAAACAGTTACAAACAGTCAGCCCCCAAGAGTGTCACGTAGAAAACTGATATGCCTAGGGTTTAGAGCCAACACAAATGTATTTATAGCCGGTTTAAGTCATTAACACACAGTATTAGCACTAATAGCTACGCTTAGCATTTTAATCCCAAACTCAGGATTCTAAACCTACTCAGTTTTACAAGACTTGTCATATTTTTATATTATTTTTCACAGCACCTTTCCGGTACGCGCTTTTCCATAGCCAGTATCAGTTATGGCACCAGTTCTCATTGTTTTGACCTTAAACTTGTTTTACTAGTCCTATATAATATTCTAGGAATATTCATGCATTTTTTATAATTTTCTGGGATACTTCATCGGTACGCATTTATACCGAGTAGCAGAACTGGTATCTGCACTTTTCGTCAGAAAAGCGACTTTCAGCATTCTTAATCACTTATTATACTTATTAAAGCCTCATAATAATTATTAGGGTCAATTATGGAATTATTTCCTAATTCTCGTATTTATTTAATTAATTTCTTTAATTAACAGTGCGGGTTCTTACAAACGTCCTCCATCAGAATATATATTTTTCCACCAACAGTAAACCACCCAACAGAAGCCAACCCGGATAAGTGCAGAGCCGTATTAGACAAGAAGGCTCCTAAAAGAAAGAAAGAAATACAGCAATTAACGGGAAGGTTGGCCTCCCTTACCAGGTTCCTACCTCGGTCTGCAGAAACAACATTACCATTCTTCAAGTTGCTAAGAAAGGAGGCACAATATGGATGGAATCTGGAGTGTGACACCGCATTCCAAGAGATAAAAAAGCAATTAGCTTCTCCACCAGTTTTGACAAAACCGAGAGAAAATGAAGCTTTAATAATATATCTTTTTGTGGGTGACGTTGCCATCAGTTCGGTTTTAGTGCAAGAAGTTGAGAAAGGACAGCAGCCGATTTACTTCGTAAGTCGGCTCTTATAAGGAGCGGAGCTCAGATATCAGAAATTGAAGAAAGTGGAATTTTCCTTGTTAATTTTTGCTAGAAGGCTCAGAGCGTATTTCCAAGGGCATAAAATTGTTGTCAGGTCGGATCTTCCAATTCGGCAGATCCTTCATAAGCCTGACTTGGCAGGGCGGATGATGAGTTGGGCTGTTGAACTATCAGAGTTCGAGATAACCTTTGAAAGTCGAAAAGCAATCAAATCTCAAGCACTAGCAGATTTTGTCAGGGAGCTCACCTCAATCAAAACCGAGAGTTCGCTTAGCCCAGATAGTTGGCGAGTATATGTAGATGGTTCCTCCAATTCAAAGGGAAGTGGAGTCAGGGTCATAATCGAGAGCCCTGAAGGTATATCGGTAGAGTATTCAATGCAGATGGGTTTTGAAACCTCGAACAACCAGGCATAGTACGAACCCTTCATAGCCGGCCTTCGGCAGGCTAAGGAACTCGGAGCATGAAAGTTGCAGGTTTTTAGTGATTCTCAATTGGTTACCTTCCAAATTGCAGGGAGTTACCAAGCAAGGGGACCATTGCTAACAAAATATCTAGACACCACCAGAAAATTAATGAGGGAGTTTGAAAAGGTGGATATTAGTCACATTCCCAGAAATGAAAATAGCAGGGCTGATATATTGTCCAAATTAGCAAGTACAAAATGAAGAGGGAATCACAGGACAGTAGTTGAGCAGAGCATCCCGGAGCCCACTTGTGTTATGCAGATAACAAGGACTGATGATTGGCATTTTGACATCATGGAATACCTGGAAAAGGGGGTATTACCATCGACAAAAAAGGAAGCCAAGAAATTGGTCCGAAAAGCAACCCTGTACACTGTGATAGAAGGACAACTTTACAAGAAAGGAGTTTTCTCACGTCTATTAAAATGCCTGAACTCGGATAGGGCGCAATATGTATTGGCTGAAATACATGAAGGGATAAACAGGAAGAATGTCAGAGGAAAGACCTTAGCTCGAAAGGCAGTTAGAGCTGGCTATTTCTGGCCATGAATGAATAATGATGCCAAGGAGCATGTTCAGAGGTGTGATCAATGTCAATGGCATAGAAAAAACCTTCTAGCCCCTCCAGAGAAGCTAAACTTTATTACAGCCCCTTGGCCCTTTTTCAAATGGGGGATGGACCTTTTAGGCCCATTCGCTGCAGCAGAAGGCCAGCTGAAGTGGTTGATTGTGGTTGTTGACTATTTTACAAAATGGGTAGAAGTGGAATCAGTGGCTACAATCACTTCGATTAGGATACATCGTTTCTTTGAAAGGAACTTGATTTGCAGGTTTGGTATCCCAGATGAAGTAGTTACTGACAACGGAACACAATTTACAAGTAAAGCCTTCCAAGAGCTAATGGAAAACCTTCATATCTGACATCGATTTGCATCAGCAGAGCATCCCCAGACAAATGGACAAGCGGATGGAGCTAACCAAGTCATCATAGAAGGACTAAAAAAGAGGATAGAGCAATCTGCCAAGGGGAAATGGGTAGAAGAGCGGTACTGTGTACTTTGGGGATACAGAACCATTATGCAGACTTCTACAGGAGAAAGCCCATTCAGGTCAACCTATGGATGTGAAGCCATGATTTCGGTGGAGCTAGGAGAGCCATCCTGGAGGAGAGTTCAGGCATTAGCGCAAACAGAAGAAGAAAATAATAAAAAAATGGCAGTGGAGCTGGACTTGATAGAAGAGGCCCTGGTTATGGCTCATTACTGAAACTTTATGGCTAAACAGCTTGTTCCAAGTCGGTTCAATAAAAAGATGAAGCCCAGATCATTTACAGAAGGAGATTTAGTTCTTCAAAGAGCAGATATCGGAGGACGTAATGCGGCTGAAGGAAAACTAGCTCCAAAGTGGGAAGGGCCATACAAAGTCAGAGAAAAACTGTCAAAGGGCGCTTATACGCTAGAGACTCTAGAAGGGAAGAGCATTAAAAGGACTTGGAATGCAAACAAATAAAAGAAGTATTTTAGCTGATAAACAGAAGCATGTTTTAAAAAAAAATTATGTAATTTCAAACTCGGTTATGAGTAATTGAATAAACCAAGTATCAATTTTTTCAGAAATCTATTCTCAGCAAACCGAGGTATTGGAATCCGTCTTGCTAAAATAGCAAGAACGTAGCCGAGGCAGCAAACCAAGATATTGGAACCCGTCTTGCTAAAATAGCAAGAACGTGAGTTCTAGCCGAGGAAAGAATCCAAGGTGATGGAACCTATCTTGCCAAAATAGCAAGGATGCGAGTTCTAGCCAAGGTAATTAACCATGGTATTAGAACCCGACATTTAACGAAGCAATGTTGGGAATTCTAGCCGAGGTAGATAATCTAGGAAAAGAAGGGGACACCCTTAAATTCCTAAGGTCTTGCGGAAAAAGCAAGATCATCGTTAAGAGCGAAAAATATTGCTAAGAAAGCAAGTCATACAAAACAAGAACTGAGATAAACATAAAATAACCCTGATCAGGTTAGTAAGCAATCGCAAGACAATTGATAATAGATCAAATTCATATCAGCGAAAAATATGCGAGGTTCATTACAAATCAAAAGGATTTTCAAAGTCATTGCAAGAAAGGCACAAAAAAAATACAAAAGTAAACCGGCATCACGACCCTTCTCTCCACTACTGATCATCGCTCCGTAGCAGCTCTCTAACCTCGGCCTCAAATTCCTGCCCAGCATCCTTTGCTTCCGGAGTGATCATCACATTTGCAGTCTCAGTTACACTTAAATATTGATTAACTTGAGGGGGAGGGATGTAAACACCACCCCAGATGTAGCCAAAACAATCAAGTTGACCAGTCTTCAGGGTCACCTCAGGGTTAAAATACTTCATTTGATTGCTAGCATTTTTGAATGCACTACCAACAGCTTTCTCCAGCGCGGCTTGACTAAATTCATAATCAGATTGCAAATTTTGAAGATCAGATTTCAACTTGTCATTTTCCAAAGCCAAAGCAGCAATTCTTGAGTCTCTCTCCACCAACAAAGCCAATTTTTCCTTGAAGTAATTGACGATAGTCTCTTTGTCGGCATCAAAGTTAAAAGAGTCTGATAAGAACTTCAAATCCGCTTGGGATTGTTCCCAGGATGACCTCAACTCTACAGCAGTACCTGCTAGATCCCGGTTATCTCAGACTGCCTTGTCACGGTCAACTCGGACTGCATACCTATCAGCAACAACTTCTGTATGTTTTTCAAGTAATAAAGAGTATGGCTTCAACAAAGAAGCTGCCTTGAAGGTGTATAGCTCGGCTTTTTGCAGCTCCTCCATTTCGGCTCGCGAAATTATCCCAGACCCAAAAGATGTGGATTGGGGGCGAGTCACACCCCGGAGCTTAGTAGCTACCCTAGTTTCCCACAAAGCACCTCTCCTAAGTCCAGCTGGGAGAGCAGGTGGGATGGGGGTACCCCGATTCACAGATACCACTGCTCGAGTGGTACCTCCAATACCTTCAGCAGGAGACACCGGGTTACCATCTGATTCAAAATTTTCAGCATCATTGGTGAGATCTAACACTGATGCACCAAGATTAGTAGTCGGGGTAGAGGAAGTGGTAGCTATAGAAGGGCCAGTAGTTCTTGGCCTCTTAGCAGCTGGAGGAGGCTGAGCAGTGCATTTCCCTCGCAAAGATAGAATATAATTTGCTCATCTTCCATATCGAGATTCATGTTGGAACCTACAAATAAAAAAACAAAGTCAAAATAATGAAAATTAAACAGGTTGTGCACTAGAGAAATAACAGCGAAATAGGCACACTAGTTCGTTCCAGGCCGGTCTGTGATCTAGCTACTAGAGAAGCCGCGCTAAGATGGCCCTGGGAATTTACATGGTCCAATAAAGTCTTAGCATTGACTTTATCCTCCCTCGATAGTCTCAACTTAAAGTCAGACGACTTAGGCAGGTGATGCTCTTGGGACCAGTAAAGGGGGAAATTTCCTTCTCCATCATCTTCAATAAACCATGGTTTCTCTCCAACTTCAGCAATCACCTTGAAGTATGAAGCTTTGAAGTCTTTGAAGGAATCACTATAAACAGAGAACAACTTTCTAGAAGGTTTACTGGCATGACCTTGAATGCTAGTCCATCCCTTGAACTTAGGAGACTCAGAACCAGTACGGGGAGTATATACATTAAAGAAGTAAAGGAAAACAGGAACTGTACAAGGTAGGGACAAGGATGCACACAATTGCTCGAAAGTGACGATATAGACCCAACCATTAGGGTGGATCTGGGTTGGGGCAAGGAGGAGGTGATTTAAAAGTTGCATTTTGAAGGGAGAGAAAAGGAATCACATATCAATCTTCGTAATCAGGCCGCGATAAAAGAAAAAGAATGTGGTCCTTCGTGATGTCAGCCTGAACAAACAGGTTCATCATCTGCAGGAGAGAAAGTGTTGAACCCAATTGCGTTACCTATCGGAAGCCCAGATACCTCTTCAGTAGACATGGTGTATCTAAAGCTCAAATCTTCCTCTGTTACCCATGGAAATTGTCTTCGAAGATCGCTGCTGATAGGGGCAGAGCCCTGCTAGTCCGAGTTCACCTCAGCTTCTTGTCCCTGACCAGATGAGGGAATTGCCACATTTAACTCTGCAGAAGGTGACTCCATAAATACCTATAACAACAACATGAGAGGATTAAAAGCAGAAAAAGTACGTACCTGAACTAAACAAACTACTATTGGAAGAGCTTGAGGAATCATCTGAGGCAACCAAAGGAGGTGGGATAGATGAGCCGAGATGGTGTGAGCAACTACCTAATACTAGGTCGGCCGTGAATTCGTTTCCTTTTTCAACAAATTGGGCACTGAGGTAAACACAATTGAAATAAGGGTCTGGATTTCTATCATCCGGATTAACTGTCGTGGTTTGACAAGGAGGAGGTCGAGTAGGGTTATGATTTGAACCTAGTAGTGAACTTAAAGAGACAGAGGGTTGACCTAGGTTGTGAGTAGTATGTTTTGGCAAACCCCCTGGATTACAGCGGGTGCTCGGGTTGACTCCTCTGTGGAAGGATGAGATGGAGGTGCTCCCCTACTTCCACTTCCTCGATAGCCTCCTAATAAGGCGGCTTGAGTCTCTTCCTTGGTTCAAGGTCTACCAAACAACCAAAACCTCAGACCAGGAGCTAGACTCTGAATAAATCTTTCTTCTTCTTCTGCGTCAATCTCATCACTATGGCCAAAACCACGGGGGCAAGTGGGTTTCCCCCGACCAATGAAATTCCTGTCACTCATACAAAGAATATTTTTCGAAGTGAGGAATAGTGAAAAATAACAATGGCGAAAGAGTTCTATACAAGCAATGAAGAGCAAGCCAAATATGGTAATGGTGCATAATCAGATAATCAGAAACAAATTGCGTATGTTGGAGCACAAATGTGGTAACACCAGAAGCATGGCAAGTTCACAGAATATAATAAGAAAGAGCAACGTTGAGAGAAAATAAGTAACATAGTAATGAAAGCCAGAGATAAATTATAGAACGTACCTAGTGCAAGTTTTGGAGACCTGCGAATGCAGAAATGGCGAACATGGCAAACGAAAGAAAAATTCAAGATGAGCAAAGGCAGAGACAAATGAACAGATAACAAAGTATGGAAATGAAGTTGAACGGGTGTAACCCGTGAAACAAAAGGACAAGGGTAAAAAAGTAAAATAATGGGCAGACAGGACAATTGAGGGACGTCTTGACAGTTGCAAATTAATGAGAAGCGGCATAGAGGGAGTAGTGGCACACGTCGCATCTATCAGGAAAAGCCACGTGGAAAGTGGTAATCATTATATGGAAGGAGAATCATTTCTTTGAAAGAGAAACCTTCGCCATGACTTAACTTTGATATCTCGGTTAGTGATCTGATTGAAGAAGGAAACCCGGATAGAACCTTTACCCAGGATCAGCTGGAGTATCTCGGCTATGGCCTTCCTGGTCAAACCAGAGGAGGAGCTTTGAGTAAACCAGGGCAAAAATAAATCCGAGACAAATATCTGCATGAGAGCAGATAACTCGTACATCCCGGCACCATGATCTATCAGCCTACCGAGCTGTGGGGCAACTGTTGTGGACTTGAGCAAGGCCCATATCCTTGGGAGACCCAGACGACCCAAGCCCAAAGGTAAGCTCTATAAATAGGAGCTAAAGACCACAGGTATGTCTGATCTCTTTTTAACCTATTTCATGCAATCACACAACACACACACACACCCCCTCTTGGCTAAAGCCGCTATATTGTGTGTCGTGATTCGCTGCCTCCAAGATACCTAATCCATAGGTATCTAGAGAAAGCACCAGATCCAACATCAACTAGCTAACCTCTGGTTAGATATCTCTGCCACTCAAGCAGAACACTCCATTATTTCTACAAGCAGTTTGTGTTGTAACTTAGAGCCCGTTTGGATGAGCTTTTTTTTGTTCAAAAGCTGCTTTTTTTAAGAAAAAAAAGCACTTCTCGAAAAAAGTCTGTTTGGATGCCTGCTTTTAAAAAAAGCAGAAGTCATAAAAAAAAGCCAAAAATTTACTTTTTTCGGAAGCTAAAAATTTTAGCTTCTCAAAAAAGCAGAAGTCAAAAGTCAAATATTTTTTTCAAAAATCAAATATTGTTTTAAAAATCTAAATAGCTGTAACTTTTATAAAAAATACTTTTAAAATAAGAAAGTGATAAAAAGGACTTTTAAAAAAAGTGAATACAAACGGGCCCTTAATAAACCTTATATATGTTGTGATTTGAGTTTTTATTGTTAAATCTATTGTTAAGATAGTTAGTCTTGCTAGGCTATTTGATAATAGTTTGTGTGTCGGTCATAACTCGAAATTGGATCGTGACATTATTAATATTGATTTGTAAACGTTAGTTACTTTTGTCCACTTTATGGACACAATTATACTGATTTGGGAGATCTGGCCAGGATTTGAGAGAAAATGTATTGAGTTAAAGATTTTCCCTCTTTTAATTTCCATATACTCAGGTCGCTCACTTTTAGAACGTAGGCATAGAATAAGCCATATAGTCAAGCTTGCAAAAATGCATCCTAAGCATAAGAATTAACATGGAATTCCAAAATTAAGTCAACATAAGAATTGGCGATTTCTTTGCCATTCGCTTGCTCATAAGCTTTGTAAACTAGAAATGAAGCTTATCATGTTTGACAAAGTTGAGTACTCATCAACTCAGGTAATTTGGAAGTCATGGATATGTTCAATTTAATCACTGGAAAGTTTCAATCAGGCACAAAATCTTGATAACCTAAAGAACTCTTCCAACCAATAACTATTAGTTCAAGTGATAAGAAACTTGTTCTCATTCAGATTGGAGAAAATGGTCTTGAGAAAGACCCCTTATATAATGGATTCGTCAGTATTCGAACCGGATTTGTGAAATAATCAATGAATTGGTAGATATATACAAAATAAAATAAAATAAAATTCTTCACAAGTGTGGAGTCCAATCAGTAAAATTAATAGGACAGTAGTACAAACCGCATGTATTATTTATTATAATGAAAATAGATACATATTTTTTTCTACTCAATTTATTTCTTACGTTTCATCAACATCTACTGCCCATTTTATTTAAACTCTGTAACATTCATCCACCAAACGCTGGTAAGATTGATTACACAAACATAGCACTAGATAGGACAATCACCAAATCAAACCTACAACTTCTTCCATACTTACCATAGGAACAAGACAATAACTGAATTAACATCACAATATGTATGTCTCAAATACCACAATATGCTTTGATCGGAGAAGCAGATTTTTTGGCTTCTTCGGAAAAAACGAAACGGAGGTATCCATAATGGTCAAATGTTTTATAACGTAGAGGGTGCTCCTCATCAACTAGCTCCTCCGGTGGTTCCATTATCTTACCAGCATATGAAAGTAGTCCCATTGAGGATCTCTCTATCTTCGATTTTATGAAGACTCCGTGTTCACAAGCGGGTATCCTGTCGTTACTCCAAACCTGCATCATGAAGTTTGAAGTTTTGCTTTTACATACAAAATCACGATCAACTTACAGTTACATCGATATAAGTGTAAAAAGTTTTAGAGTAAATACATTTTTGGTCTTCAGCAAATTTCGCGATGCCCACTTTAGTCCCTAGCAAATAAAAAGGCGTATTGTGGTCCTTAAAAAATTCAAAATGGATCAATTTTAGTCCTTTTAAAATGGATTCATTTTGAATTTCTTAAGGACCACGATGAGCCTTTTTATTTGCTAGGGACTAAAGCGAGCATCATGAAACTTGCTGAGGACCAAAAAGGGTATTTACTCAAAGTTTTATACTCAATTTTGGCCATTGAGATACATCTAACGACGGTAATTTTTTGAACTAAAATTAACCTACACAAACTCAATCTTTGCTATTGATTCTCAATGCATATCTAACAACTCATTTAACTATTATATTAGGATAGATAAATATAAGTGGGATCAATAACTGAGATTGTGTGGAACACTTACATCCGTGTAGAAGTAGAATGCTTTAATCTTTTATTCTTTCTATCAAGTATAAAATGTAAATCACTACTTATATTACAAAAATGTCTTTTGTCCACATTTTGGTTTAAATAAAAAAATTTATGCCAAATTTCACATGATTTTAGTTTCTGAGACACTAGGGATCTGTTATGAGACATGAAATGGATTGTTTGACATATTTCACAATTGTAATAATTAAATTTCTCCTACATGTTAATACTAATTACACTAAGATATATCTCTAGTTCATAAAATTAAAATTAACTTTCGCTTTTTATGTATTCGTCATACAATTCGACACTCTTTTGATTTTTAAAAATTACGCATATCCTGCCTACTTTTATGTAATTATAGAGCATACACAAAAGTCCTCATAACTTATAAACAAGACAGTAAGAGAGGTTGGTATAATTTTTCAAACAAGAAAGTGTCAGTGTAATTAATACTAACATCATGAGAGGTCAGGTTTAATTTTCCTTTTACAATAAGATAGAACAAAAGTTACTCACCTTTATAGCATCACCTCCCATAACCAAATACAAGGAGGGTGAAACATCCACCTCAAACCATTCCCCATCCTTCAATTTGGCTCCCAAGCCTTCAACCTTCTGATTCAATATAGTAAAGAAGGTTTTATCACAATGAGGAGCCACCCCTAAGTTACTCTCACCCACTTGGGGTGTTTTGTATTTGTACCCTCGGAGCACATAATCAGTTGATTCAAGTAAAGACTCAAATTTCTTCCTCTCCAGTCCATAGCTCTCAAATAGCATTTTCTTCACAATATGGTCCAATTCTACTAGTTGCTTTGCATAGGAATTGACACTTTCACTATTCAGAGAACAAAAATCAAAGGTAAGTGTACACACGGTCAATATATCTACATACATATAAAAATATATGTAGGGACATTTTATTCTTATACTGGAATGGAATAAGAATAAGAAGTTTGTTTAGCCCCTCAAAAAAAAAAAAAAAACTTATATCAAATCTTATCTATTAATTTATGGGATATATATCTCTTCAACTGTATAAAAGAGAAGTTATCTACAACATGTGTCAGCTGCAGATAATTTCTCTCCAGCAATAAGAGATTAACAACTCACATATCTAACAAATTAGAGTCATTAATTAGATATAAAAAAGATTAACAGCCAAGATTGAGAATGAAATTTAAGTCAGTATAAAATGATCCTACATATATATAATAAGAATAAAAATCACTCATCATTAAACCTCGACAAACAAACCTGGGGTGAAAGGCAATTTTTATAAATAGTTTTACTCTTGCATATTTGCAAAGAAATTGTTTATTGAATTTAAATCCATGACCTTTCAGTCACAAAAAATAACTTTATCAGTGCTCGTGCTCTCCCCGTGGATTAGTATTCAGGATTGGGTATAGTTAATTACCAAAAATGAATTTTAGCAAAAAAAATAAAATTACCAGAAATGATCATTTCCTTCTGGCCACATAATATAACTGAATTTCTGACAATCCTCTATGTTCAGTGGATTCATGATACCCACAGATTCATATAAAGGAAGCTCAGATATTCGCGGAGCGTAACTATATATTGGCTTTTCGGTGGTCTTCTTGCTTTTTGTTTCAGTTGAGAGGTCAAATAATTTTTCCATTGCTGAATAAACAGAGTTGTAAATCACTGAATCAACCTTATCATAGAGTACTAGGAAACACCCATGATCTTCAAGCGCACTACGCACTAATTGACAAGATGAAACCCAAGTATCAGTACCAGGCTTCAGATTTTCGTTAGTGAAGTCTATAAGTGGTAGCTGAGACTGGTTTTGGGTTCCCATGATTTTGTTCTTGACGCGTTAGATGTATGCTATCAAGAGCCCGATTGATTCATATATATAACCATAAGAATTTTCTTGAAAATACTTATTTATTAGCCCAATAGCGGAGCCAGGAGGAAGTAGAGGCGTCCTCCATGTTTATACAATATTTTTAAGACTGGAGATAAAATTATTTGCTGTAAGCTCAAAATGATGTTGTTTTGAGATTATAAGATTAAAAAATTATAATGATAAAGACTAAAATAATCCTGCAATATATTATAATTACAAAAACACCTTAATTTTCGTCCCAAAACGACGTCGTTTTGGACTCACTGGAGATAACTTATCTCGATTAACTTGAGAAATTCTTTACCCTATTTTTAAATTTGAATTTTATTTTTTTATCATACAATTAATGAGAATTGTTTCGAAAACAGGAAATTATAAAATCTTTAATTATGAATATTATATATATAGAAAAATATTTGTCATTTTAAAGATATAACGTTGTGTAATTTTAAATTTTAACTGTTGATTTCTGTCAATCAATAGTTATAATTTATTGGATCAAATTTATTAGGTCAAACTTATTATTAATTATTTAATAAAATTAATAATAAGTTTGACCCAATAAATTATAATGATTGATTGACAGAAATCAATGGTTAAGATCTAAAATGACACAATGTTATATCCTTTAAAAGAATCCAATATATATAAGTGTAATTTCAGGAGAAGGATATATCTTTTAAATTTTTTATATTATCGATTGCAGCTGGCAAAACTCTATTCGAATAACCTCTTATCAATTGATCCACGTGCTTGACGGTATATATGTTTCATTCAAACCACTTATAAAATTTAATAAGTTTGACCCAATAAATTATAATGATTGATTGACGAAAATCAATGGTTAAGATCTAAAATGACACAATGTTATATCCTTTAAAAAAATCCAATATATATAAGTGTAATTTCAGAAGAAGGATATATCTTTTAAATTTTTTATATTATCGATTGCAACCGGCAAAACTCTATACGAATAACCTCTTATTAATTGATCCACGTGCTTGACGGTATATATGTTTCATTCAAACCACTTATAAAATTTTCTCACTTCATTATTTTGTTTTAAAAAAATAACTCAACCAAATATATTTTTATAGGTAAAGTTATTTTACCAACCTTTTTTTCATGTCTACCTTACCTATTGCTCTCCAATACTGTTAGATCAGGATGTTAACTAATCTTTATTATTTCTCTCTCCTCTTGAGTTTCTGATCTAACAATATTATAAATAGATAGATAAGATAAGAATGAAAAAAAGATAGGTAGAATACCTTATCCGATCTTTAAAACCAAATAAGAGCTCTATGTCATATTACAAACGTCCACTTATTGGTAAAGGCTTTTTTTTACATAATTTTTCTTTTCTTTAAATGTTTCATTCACTATTCTATACACTGAACTTGCAAGTAAAGGCTCTTCTATATCAACTCCAAAGGGTAGTTCAGTTGGCAACTGAGTTTACAAGGATTTTCTTGGGTCAGGGGTTCAAACCTTGTCTCAAGCAAATTCTTAGAAAATCTTTGAAGGCCAGAGAACGTGCCTCTGTCCTCAAATGGAGATTAGTCTCATCCTATAAACCACGGACACGTTATTTTTTTAAAAAAATACGTGTTGGACACGGACACGCTCCGACACGTAGTCAATATTTCAGGACACGTTGACTATCTCGACACCCGATTTTGACCGTGTCCGACACGGTCAAAGGGCAAAAATGTAAAATGGAAAAGTTAAAAAAAAAAAAAAATCGTGTATTCATCGAAACTCTACCGGAGATTTTGGAGTTTAGAGAGAAATGAAATGGAATGAGCAATATTATAATGTAAGAGTTAAACGAACATGGTGGATGAATCACTTGAATCCGTGTGACTTCCAAGTGGACCGATGTAACGAAAAAGATGAAGCCACTGTAGGAGATGAAGTCAGTGTAGAAGATGAAGCTGGAGATAGGATTAGGAGCGAAGATACTTGACTGGAGCGAAGATGAAGTTGGGGGAAATAAAAAATATCCGACCCTTTGTTATTAGAAAAGTAAAATTCAAAATGAGGGTCTTTGAAGAAAATTAACGCAGAGAATATTATAGCATTCCAAACAAGCTATCCCAATTCCCAACGGCTAAGACATGCAGGCAACAAACCAATCAGATTCAAGGTAATAGATTTCCAACCAATCCCAATCTTCCAACACCAATTATCCTATCTATCTACTTCACTAAATAGCCTTTAAAACACTCCATTTGTCTTTTCAAATACATTTTTTTATTTAATATTTAAATTAAAAAGTTACTATAATTACTATCAGTATTGATTTCGAAAGGATAGAATTCAAATTTTTAATTAATAATAAGACACCTAGTTGACGAATCATTCAACTAAATAATATTCAATTAAATGAAATCGGAGTTAGAAAATAAAGATAATTAATTAGGAATCATTAATTTTATGTGGTTTAATATTTCCTTTTTGCCTCTCTTTTTAATGCAAATATATTATTTTATTGATTATATGATTTATGATGAATGATTATATGTATTAAATAAAAATTATACTATATATATTACAAATATTATTTAATATTAAAACGTGTCCTAACGTGTCGAAATTTAACAATTTTTAGAATTTATGTATCGGCGTGTCGTGTCGTGTCCCGTGTCCGTGTCCGTGCAACATTGGTCTCATCCTTCATCTGGTAGCGAAGCTCAATGCACCCGCTGGTTGAATGGTGTAACACCCTGTGTTAACCTGGTTTGTTAATATGTCATCGTATTAAGCCACACTTAATTAAAATATGCGGAATAACTTTTTACTTTTCAAATATGACGTCATTAACTTAGCCAAGTTAATTACTTAATCAATTTCATAAAAGCATCGCCTGTATGTAAATTGCAAAAGACAGCTAACTGAAAATACCTCATGAATAAATAAGTGAGTATCTAAGTCACAGATCTACAACACGTAGTCCGGACATAATCCTAATACAATTATACAACTCGAATCAACTAAAAACATAAAGTCAAGTCAATGTGGCATGCACAATCCCCATTCTCACCAAAAAGCAACATAATCAACAGAGTCTCAGCTCAAATTCCATAACATGAAACTAATAGCATAACAACAACAAATATCATCCAGCATCCAAACATAAATAGCATAGGCAGAAATATCAGCTAAGCTCCGGCCTCCTGCCGCTAGAGGTCTCAACTCCTGGGTTACCTGAACCTGAAATAAGCGCCCCAAACGTGGGGTGAGATCTCTAAACAGAAATCTCAGTAAGGCAAGGTGTAACACCCCGTATATATCCGGCAATGTTATCATAATATCGTATTAAGCTTCGCTTAATTAAAAATGCGGAATTACTTTTTCTTTTAAATTATGATGCCATTAACATTACCAACTTGCTTAATAATCATTTAATAAAACATCGCCTGTATGTAATTGCAATAAAACAGCTAACTGAAATACCTCGTAACATAGATAATATAAGTGTGGCTCTAGTCACGGAGCTACAACAACGTAGACCGGACCATCTAACAGTTTATAAAACTCCAATCTAAAAGTACTAACAGAAAGTGTCATGGACAATCCCCATGCTCACTCAGATAAGGAAACATGCCCAACATCAGTCTCAACAACAACATATCATAAATAGCGGAAAACATAAACAGCATCCAAATCCAGTCATGCTAACATAAGCAGTAAAACATAATCAACTAAGCTCCGGCCTCCTGCCGCCTGAGGCATCAGTACCCATACTACCTGATCCTGAAATAAGCATTCCCCAAACGTGGGGTAAGATCTCTAATCTAGAAATCTCAGTAAGTCAGTGAGTCTTCAAGGATCTTCCACCCCAAGCTCACTTACATGTGCAATATAAGTTCAAAAGCAGTTTATCATTTATCATTTCTAAAACAATGCAATGCAGCAGATAATCATGCCATGTGTGTCAATACTAATCTACTGGCCAGAGACAGTGCAGGTATACGTCTATCACCTACACACCGTGCAAGTACCACTTGCATTCACCCCGGTACACCGTCTTGTATGGCGCTACATACTCAGGTTTCCCGTCAAGATGAAACAACACATGCATATTAAAAGCCATTACATGTAAAGTTCAATCAACATATCAAATATCCAAAAGCATGTACACAACATGCATAAACCATACCCCCATGGGACATGGTGGAACCACAACATGGCTAAACCGAGGACACGAAAGCTTACCTTGCAAGCTAACTCCAAAAGCCAAGAGTCCACAGCTCAAAGTCCAAACACAGCAGATTCACAATCTGTTATGGACCAATACTATATCAATAATAATGCAACACAAGCATATAACTTAAAGACAACGCCTTTTCATTACGCTTTATGTCTTAAGGCTTCTCACCAAGCCATAAGTCTTTAATCACTTGATTCTGACTTAGTTTAATTAAAACAGAAGTTCAACTTCATCAATCTAGGGTCCACAAACCCCCAATAGCCTACTGTCCTCACCGCACAACTACTATTCTTCGAAATCCCAGAATATCCGGATATTCCTCGGGACCATATCCGGATTTCACATATCCGGATATCCAGAATCCCATATCCGGATATCCAAATCCCATATCCGGATATCACATATCCGGATATTCATCGGGCAGATATCCGGATATTTCACGATAGAATGCAGAAACTGCATTTCGTGAAGATATCCATCAAGGCTGGGTTTTTTACCGATTTTAAGCACCTAAACATGCATTTCTAGGTGTGTTCAACATTACCCAACAACAAGTTATCATCTTTCAGCCTTTAGAGCTTTCATTCTTAAAGCATGGAACTCAAGTTCAAAGGTTGGTACACGTACCCCAGCTCAAAACAGAAGAAGAGGTTGCTCTTTGGAGCTCACAATCATCCCCTCAAGACTGACTCAACAAGGTGCACGAAAATGGATCAACAAGCTTGGACCTTTCAACACAAAGGAAGCTTCTTGGACATCACAATGCCAAATCAAAGGCTCCCACAAACAACCAACCAAAGTCAGCCTCAAAACCTCACACACAGCAGCTCTCTCAACTCAGAAAAGACCAGCAATGGAGTCCCAAAGCTAGCTCTCACCCTCACCAAGTGTCTCCCAAGTGAAAGTGTGAAGAAAATCAAGAAAGGAAGTGTCTTGGACCCAAAATGGAGAAGAAACCCCAAGGAGCAGCCAAGCTGATCAACCACCCTCACACACTCACGTAGAGAATGTAATATGGCCTAGGGTTTAGTGCCCAGTAAGGCTTAAATAGTGGTTTAACAATTAAACACACAGTATTAACTTTAATTGCTACGCTTAGCATTTTAATCCCAAACTTTGGAATCTGAAACTACACATTTTTCCAAGAATTAACATATTTTTCTTATAATTTTCTGAGCACCTTTCTGGTACGCGCTTTTCCAAGCCAGTACCAGTTTCTAGCACCAGTTCTCATTATCTGGACTTGAAACTCGTTTTACAAGTCCTACATATTATTCTAGTAATTAACATGCTCTTACTTTAATTTTCCGGGATACTTTTTCGATACTCATTTATACCGACTAGCAGAACCAGTATCTGCACTTTTCTTCCGAAAAACGACTTTCAGCATTATTACTCACTTACTATAATTATTAAATCCTCATAATAATTATTAGGGTCAATTATGGAATCATTTCCTATTTTCTCATAATTGATTAATTAAATTCCTTAATTAACGGTGCGGGTTCTTACATTCACCACACCTTTTTAGGATTTTGACCTCAAAATCAAAAACATACCTGGTCGAAACTCGGGGTACTGCCGGAGAAACTCGTCCTCACGCTCCCAAGTACACTCCTCAGGAGTCCTTCCGGTCCACTGCACTTTGACCATCGGAATGATTTTGCTCCTCAGCTGCTTCTCGCCACGATCGAGAATCTTTAGTGGTCCGACGAAAGTCTTTAAGTTCTCCAGAACTTCCACATCATCTGGTTGCACCACGTGCGAAGGATCTGCTATGTACCTCCGAAGTTGAGACACGTGAAACACGTTGTGGATGTTGGCCAGCTTCGGAGGCAAGGCAAGTCGGTAGGCAACAAGTCCTACTCTACCAAGAATCTGGTATGGCCCAATAAACCGCGGGCTCAGCTTCCTCACTCCGAGTGCCCGTCCAACACCGGTGACAGGTGAAAGTCTCACAAACACGTGCTCACCCTCATTGAACTCAAGTGGACGATGCTTGACATTGTAGTAGCTCTTCTGACGATTCTAAGCCTGCTTCAGCTTTTCCCTGATCATCTGGATCTGCAGGGTGGTATCTTGGACAAAGTCCAAGCCAAACAACTCACGATCCCCAACCTCCGACCAGCAGGTAGGTGTACGACACCTCCTACCGTAGACCGCCTCGTAGGGTGCCATGCCCAGGCTAGCATGAAAACTGTTGTTATAAGAAAAATCTACCAATGGAAGGTACCTATCCCATGTCGAGCCCTGCTCCAACGTGCAAGCCCGCAACATGTCCTCCAAGGTCTGGATAGTCCGCTCAGTCTGTCCATCAGTCTGAGGATGATAGGCGGTACTCAATCTCAACTATGTACCAAAAGCTCCCTGCAACGCCTCCCAGAACCGAGATGTGAACTTCGAGTCCCTATCACTGATGATACTCACGGGCACCCCGTGAAGCCTGACAATCTCGCGAACATACAGTTTGGCCAACTGCTCTGTAGTGAAGCTCTCCTTCATTGGAAGAAAATGGGCAGACTTTGTCAGTCTGTCTACAATGACCCATATCGAGTCACAGCCAACCTGAGTCTTCGGCAGATCCACAACGAAGTCCATGGAAATGCTATCCCATTTCCACTCTGGAATCTCAAGAGGTTGAAGTTTACCAGATGGCTTCTGGTGTTCAATCTTCACTTTCTGGAAAACCAAACACTTGGACACAAAGATAGCAACATCTTTCTTCATGCCCAGCCACCAGAAGTTCTTCTTCAAGTCTTGATACATCTTAGTAGCACCAGGGTGAAAAGAAAACTGACCCTTATGGCCTTCTGCCATAACCTCTTCTGTCAACGGACCTTGAGGAACCACAATCCTCCGCTGGAACAAAAGCAATCCATCATCATTCCAAGACACACCGTCTTGGTTCTTCACATAATCCAGACACTCTCTCTGAACTTGTGCCTCTTTAATCTTTTCTAGCAGTTCGTTCACAACATCTGATGCTTCCAACCTGAGAAGTACGCTCGCACACGGAGCGGTCACTGCCAAGTGGCGGAACTTCTCAACCACATCGAAGTTACCAAGTAGCAAACTGGATGAACTACTGGATTTCCGACTCAAAGCATCAGCTACCACATTGGCCTTGCCAGGATGATACCTTAGCTCAAAGTCGTAGTCCTTTATGAACTCCATCCATCTCCTCTGCCTCATGTTCAACTCCTTCTGGTCGAAGAGATACTTCAAACTCTTGTGGTCACTGAACACCACAAACCTCAAACCAAAAAGATAATGCCTCCAAATCTTGAAAGCAAACACAATCGCAGCCAACTCCAAATTATGAGTCGGGTAGTTCTCCTCATGAAGCTTCAACTGCCTCGAAGCAAAAGCAACAGCTCTACCAGACTGTATCAGCACACAGCCCAGCCCCTTTCCAGAAGCATCACAGTAAAGCTCAGACTGCTCCTCAGGATCAGGAAGGATCAACATAGGTGAAGAAGTCAATCTCTCCTTCAACTCCTGAAAGCACGCCTCACACTCATGAGTCCACACAAATGGAGTCTCCTTTCGGGTAAGGCGAGTCAAAGGGAGAACTGAAAGTTGGAAATGGTCTTGAAGGCCGATGCATGCTGGAGGGAAAAACAAAAAAATTTCATTGCGGAACACACATGCATTCAAGATCATGCTTTAGGAAAGCATGATGTTACCTTGTTCGTGAAAACTCGTGATGATCAAGGTAGGTCTGAAGGGTTCAGACCCTCTAACGTTGATCCACACCACCCACTGCGTCTAGGTGCAAGAACTCCTTCTTGTGAAACCGCCAAGTGATCACTACAATGAGGCTTGCTAAGCGCACACTGTGTGAAGAGAAAGGCTAGGTAAAAGTGTTTGAAAGATAAAGCTTTTAATGTGAAAACTTCACAAAAGTGGCGCAGGAGAGGAGAAGAGAATGGCTTGGTTGGTTTTCTAAAAACCCTAGAAGGAACATATATATAGAGGCGCACAAGTGGAGCCTATTTGTTAAAAACAAATCAGATTTTTAATCAATAAAAATCCCTTCCGAAAGGGCGCTCCATCAAAGAGAGAGAGAATAGGATTTGTTGCAAATCAAATCTCATCAAATCTTGCCAACAACATCCTATCATATCTTTATGATATATTAGGTTCAAAACCTAATCAAATATCTGATCATAAATCATCATATAATCAGTTATATGGTGCGCCCCATATAGCCTAAATAATGACCAGATACATTTGAGTAGTTGCATTCAAACTTGAATCAAATCACTCAAATATTCTCCCAACAGATCATATCTTCTGGAGCTGATTCTGATGACTAACCAACAGCCAAATCAGCACCCCAAATCTTCTTAGATTATGTCCAAAAGATTTCCTCTTGATATGTTCCAACAAGATCTCATCTTATCCTTTTGTTATGAAACAACTTTTCATAGCCAATTCAAATTCAAATTTCAAACATTTGAATTCAAACTTTCAAACATTTAAATTTTAAATTCAAATTCAAATTTCAAAATTCAAATTCAAATTTCAAAATTCAAAATTCAAATTTCAAATTTCAAATTTCAAATTCAAAATTCAAAATTCAAATTTCAAAATTCAAATTCAAAATTCAAAATTCAAAATTCAAATTTCAAATTCAAAATTCAAAATTTAAACATTTGATAATTAATTTAACTAATTAAATTAATTAGTAATGTCTTGGACTATCCAAGCTCATTACTTAGATCCATGCGCCCTCCACCCTATCTGTGGAGTTCCAAACTACTTCTTGGGCTAATAACAATTGTTAGGCCCAATACCATTAATGCTAGAGCATCTAGACAATTAGGTGTTAGTGTGTGACCCATTAGGTCCAACATAGCCACTGACATAAATGAGCTTGGGCCCAATAAGCCCACAACTCATCTAATGACAACACAGAGCACTAGCAATGCTTTGTTGCCCCAGAACTAGTTAGATTAGTGACTTGATCATCCTATTGCACATATTTGGTTGCTGTATATATTTCCTTTCGTCTCGGTTACCTTCCCATAAAACCTAGGGTAAGGAAGCGTATCAACCCCTGCGGTTTAGGGTAAGCTTTATTCGAAATAGGGAATCTTCAATTTACAGACTCTAAAGGCAGATCATCTCATGATCTCTTTTACTATGCATAGATTGCCGAGTCCCTGTAAATGTCATCCCGATTTCTCCGGTTTACAGATAACCTAATCTCTCACAGAGATTTGACGAATTCCTTCAGCTTCTCACCTTAGCCCTGTGTTCTTTCAGGACAAGCCCAACAGTATACCTATGAGTCTCCATGTTTCAGGCAGACGAGGTGCACAATCAAAGCATGTCTTCTAGAACACAGTCTAGGTAATAACTTCTAGTCTAAGGAAAAACATACCCAAATGTAAAGAGACTACTCTAATGATACTCTCTGTGAGAGTTCATCATAGAGTCTCTTTGTGGGTCTGTTCAGTGCGAGCTATACCCTTATAGGTCCACCCACGACTTTAGCTAAGACATCTCCATATCTGTAGCACATGAGGTCTATACCTTGTATCCATATACAAGTAGATAAGTCGTGCTAGTCTTACCCGAGATTACTGACCCCATTCTCAGTATCTCTAGACTAGGAACATAAAATTAGGAATAAACATCTGGTATTCTTGAATCCTCATAATTGTGATCTCATCACAGATACTCAAGAGATACCTATTTTATTCCACGGGGTTTATCAAGTTATTCATAATATATTAACATTAATATCGAGACAGAATTATGAAACAAGATAAAGAGTGCTTTTATTTATTTGCGACAATATTAAAAAGGTCTACATCTATGTCCTTATTTAATCATAAGATTGTCTCTAGGACACCCAAATACTAACAAGAACCATCGTGGAAAAACCCTTGATGAACCTCTGATAGTAACCTGCCAAACCTAAGAAGCTCCTCACCTCCGTAGCTGTCTTGGGTCTCTCCCAATCCAACACGGCCTCAATCTTGTTGGGATCCACTGCAACTCCATCTGCCGAAATCACAAGCCCCAGAAACTTGACTGATTTGAGCCAAAACTCACACTTAGAAGGTTTAGCATAAAGCTTTTTCTCCTTCAGCACTTGCAGAACTATCCTCAGATGCTCCGCATGCTCCTCCTCAGTCTTGGAGTAGATCGAAATATCATCAATGAAGACAATCACAAACTGATCCAAATACGGCTGGAAAATCCTATTCATGTAATCCATGAACACTGCCGGCGCATTTGTGAGTCCAAACGGAATCACCAAATACTCAAAACGACCGTATCTCGAACGAAACGCGGTCTTCGGGACATCCTCCAGCTTCACCCGAATCTGATGGTATCCGGATCGGAGATCAATCTTGGAATACACACAAGCACCCCTGAGCTGATCCAACAGATCATCAATCCGAGGAAGGGGATACTTGTTCTTGATTGTCACCTTGTTCAACTGCCTGTAGTCGGTGCACAATCGCATTGTCCCGTCCTTCTTCTTCACAAAGATAACCGGTGCTCCCCAAGGAGACACACTCGGTCTAATAAAATCTTTCGCCGAACATCTCGGAGTGGTAGGAGGCCTAGCAGAACTCCCTTGATGTGAAACAACTCTCTTGAACTGACCAGGCGCCTGCCTAGTCGCTAACTGCTTTCCCTTGCCCTTATCAGCAAACCTCCTGTCCTTGCAAGAAGTAGGAGCAGGAGAGGAACCACTTGTTCCCTTGCTCTCCTCAACCTTGGCCCTCTTGGCCTTGCTTGCCACGCAAACATCCTCGATGTCCTTACACTGCTGAACCAGTGTACCAAAGTCCCTCGAAGCAGCACCAGCAAGATGCTCAGCAATCACCTCACTAAGTCCCCTGCGGAACTTAGCTGCCAGAAACAACGGAGTAGGAGGAACCATCCGGAAGTGTGCAAACTACACTAGCTCATTAAACTTAGTCAGGTACTCATCCACAGACATCGAGCCCTGTACCAAACGATCAAACTCTCCTGCGCATCATAGGGAAAGTATCGGCCCAGAAAGCACTCCTCAAAGAATGGCCACGTCATGACACGACCCTGCCTCTCAAAAGCACGAGAGGTGTGCGTCCACCACTCATGGGCATCGCCCTCCAGCATGTAGGTCAAGAACATCAGCTTCTGAGGGTCTGTACACTGCATAACCCGAAAAATCTTGTCCAGCGACTCTAGCCATCTCGCAGCAGCAATAGGATCCAAAGACGCCTCAAACACAGGTGGTTTATGCTTCCTGAAAGCATTCAGCCGGCGATCGATCACATCACGATCCTCAGCAATCCCCACAAGGGGCTCCCCCGTCTCAGCGGCATGAGTAGCACTGCCGATGTGACTATGGCTCTCCTCCTGAACACTAGGTGGAGGCGGTGGCAGTGGTGGCGGTGGTGGTGGAGCCTCGCCAATAGCAGGACCAGCTCTCATCTCCTCCAACATGACTCTCATCATCGTCATGTTCGCCATCCTGTTCGCCTCGAGGACTTCCTCAGTGGTCCTCCGGTTCGCTTCATGAACCTCAGCTGTGGCTATCCAATTTCGCCTCGTGAACAACTTCCATCATTGCCGCGTTGGCCAATCTAGTGGCCTCCTGATCGGCTAACCTAGCCGTCTGCATCTCAGCCAATGCAGTCAGGATAGGATCGGGTTGATCCTCAGAAGTCTCTCGTGTTCTCCGGGACCTTACCATGACTCTGCACAAGTTACACAAATTATGAGTTGATCAGGCCCACGCAATGTGATCACACATACAACATCATAATAAAATTCGACAGAGTAAACACAAAGACAGACACAACCAAACAACCTAGCAATTGCAATACATACAAGCTTTTCCCTCGAATCATTGCTCTGATACCATAAATGTAACACCCCGTATATATCCGGCAATATTATCATAATATCGTATTAAGCTGCGCTTAATTAAAAATGCGGAATTACTTTTTCTTTTCAATTATGATGCCATTAACATAACCAACTTGCTTAATAATCAATTAATAAAACATCTCCTGTATGTAATTGCAATAAAACAGCAAACTGAAATACCTCGTAACATAGATAATATAAGTGTGGCTCTAGTCACAGAGCTACAACAACGTAGACCGGACCATCTAACAGTTTATACAACTCCAATCTAAAAGTACTAACAGAAAGTGTCAAGGACAATCCCCATGCTCACTCAGATAGGCAACATGCCCAACATCAGTCTCAACAACAACATATCATAAATAGCGGAAAATATAAACAGCATCCAAATCCAGTCATGCTAACATAAGCAGTAAAACATAATCAGCTAAGCTCCGGCCTCCTGCCGCCTGAGGCATCAGTACCCATACTACCTGATCCTGAAATAAGCATTCCCCAAACGTGGGGTAAGATCTCTAATCTAGAAATCTCAGTAAGTCAGTGAGTCCTCAAGGATCTTCCACCTCAAGCTCACTTACATGTGCAATATAAGTTCAAAAGCAGTTTATCATTTATCATTTCTAAAACAATGCAATGCAGCAGATAATCATGCCATGTGTCTCAATACTAATCTACTGGCTAGAGACAGTGCAGGTATACGTCTATCACCTACACACCGCGCAAGTACCACTTGCATTCACCCCGGTACACCGTCTTGTATGGCGCTACATACTCAGGTTTCCCGTCATGATGAAACAACACATGCATATTAAAAGCCATTACATGTAAAGTTCAATCAACATATCAAATATCCAAAAGCATGTACACAGCATGCATAAACCATACCCCCATGGGACATGGTGGAACCACAACATGGCTAAAACGAGGACACGAAAGATTACCTTGCAAGCTAACTCCAAAAGCCAAGAGTCCACAACTCAAAGTCCAAACACAGCAGATTCATAATCTGTTATGGACCAATACTATATCAATAATAATGCAACACAAGCATATAACTTAAAGACAACGCCTTTTCATTACGCTTTATGTCTTAAGGCTTCTCACCAAGCCATAAGCCCTTAATCACTTGATTCTGACTTAGTTTAATTAAAACAGAAGTTCAACTTCATCAATCTAGGGTCCACAAACCCCCAATAGCCTACTGTCCTCACCGCACAGCTACTGTTCTTTGAAATCCCAGAATATCCGGATATTCCTCGGGACCATATCCGGATATCACATATCCGGATATCCAGAATCCCATATCCGGATATCCAATATCCGGATATCCAAATCCCATATCCGGATATTCATCGGGCAGATATCCGAATATTTCACGACAGAATGCAGAAACTACATTTCGTGAAGATATCCATCAAGGCTGGGTTTTTTTACCGATTTTAAGCACTTAAACATGCATTTCTAGGTGTGTTCAACATTACCCAACAACAAGTTATCATCTTTCAGCCTTTAGATGCATGAAGCTTTCATATTTAAAGCATAGTAAGTTCAAAGGTTGGTACACATACCCCAGCTCAAAATAGAAGAAGAGGTTGCTCTTTGGAGCTCACAATCAGCCCCTCAAGACTGACTCAACAAGGTGCACGAAAATGGATCAACAAGCTTTGACCTTTCAACACAAAGGAAGCTTCTTGGACCTCACAATGCCAAAACAAAGGCTCCCACAAACAACCAACCCAAGTCAGCCTCAAAACCTCACACACAGCAGCTCTCTCAACTCAGAAAAGACCAGCAATGGAGTCCCAAAGCTAGCTCTCACCCTCACCAAGTGTCTCTCAACTGAAAGTGTGAAGAAAATCATGAAAGGAAGTGTCTTAGACCCAAAATGGAGAAGAAACCCCAAGGAGCAGCCAGCTGATCAGCCACCCTCACACACTCACGTAGAGAATGTAATATGGCCTAGGGTTTAGTGCCCACTAAGGCTTAAATAGTGGTTTAATAATTAAACACACAGTATTAACTTTAATTGCTACGCCTAGCATTTTAATCCCAAACTTTGGAATCTGAAACTACACATTTTTCCAAGAATTAACATATTTTTCTTATAATTTTGTGAGCACCTTTCCGGTACACGCTTTTCCAAGCCAGTACCGGTTTCTAGCACTAGTTCTCATTATCTGGACTTGAAACTCGTTTTACAAGTCCTACATATTATTCTAGTAACTAACATGCACTTACTTTAATTTTCTAGGATACTTTTTCGGTACTCATTTATACCGACTAGCAGAACCGGTATCTGCATTTTTCTTCCGAAAAGCGACTTTCAGCATTATTACTCACTTACTATAATTATTAAAGCCTCATAATAATTATTAGGGTCAATTATGGAATCATTTCCTATTTTCTCATAATTGATTAATTAAATTCCTTAATTAACGATGCGAGTTCTTACATTCACCCCACTTTTTTAGGATTTTGACCTCAAAATCAGAAACATACCTGGTCGAAACTCGGGGTATTGTCGGAGAAGCTCGTCCTCACGCTCCCAAGTACACTCCTCAGGAGTCCTTCCGGTCCACTACACCTTGACCATCGGAATGATCTTGCTCCTAAGCTGCTTCTCGCCACGATCGAGAATCTTTAGTGATCCGACGAGAGTCTTTAAGTTCTCCAGAACTTCCACATCATCCGGTTGCACCACGTGCGAAGGATCTGCTATGTACCTCCGAAGTTGAGACACGTGAAACACGTCGTGGATGTTGGCCAGGTTTTGAGGCAAGGCAAGCCGGTAGGCAACAGGTCCTACTCTACCAAGAATCTGGTATGGCCCAATAAACCGCGGGCTCAGCTTCCTCACTCCGAGTGCCCGTCCAACACTGGTGATAGGTGAAAGTCTCACAAACACGTGCTCACCCTCATTGAACTCAAGTGGATGATGCTTGACATCGTAGTAGCTCTTCTGACGATTCTAAGCCTGCTTCAGCTTTTCCCTGATCATCTAGTCTGCTGGGTGGTATCTGGGACAAAGTCCAAGCCAAACCACTCACGATCCCCAACCTCCGACCAGCAGGTAGGTGTACGACACCTCCTACCGTAGAGCGCCTCGTAGGGTTCCATGCCCAGGCTAGCATGAAAACTGTTGTTATAAGAAAACTCTACCAATGGAAGGTACCTATCCCATGCCGAGCCCTGCTCCAACGTGCAAGCCCGCAACATGTCCTCCAAGGTCTGGATAGTCCGCTCAGTCTGTCCATCAGTCTGAGGGTGATAGGCGGTACTCAATCTCAACTGTGTACCAAAAGCTCCCTGCAGCGCCTCCCAGAACCGAGATGTGAACTTCGGGTCCCTATCACTGATGATACTCACGGGCACCCCGTGAAGCCTCACAATCTCGCGAACATACAGTTTGGCCAACTGCTCTGTAGTGAAGCTCACCTTCATTGGAAGAAAATGGGGAGACTTCGTCAGTTTGTCCACAATGACCCATATCGAGTCACAGCCAACCTGAGTCTTCGGCAGACCCACAACGAAGTCCATGGAAATGCTATCCCATTTCCACTCTGGAATCTCAAGAGGTTGAAGTTTACCAGACGGCTTCTGGTGTTCAATCTTCACTTTCTGGCAAACCAAACACTTGGACACAAAGATAGCAACATCTTTCTTCATGCCCGGCCACCAGAAGTTCTTCTTCAAGTCTTGATACATCTTAGTAGCACCAGGGTGAAAAGAAAACTGACCCTTATGGCCTTCTGCCATAACCTCTTCTGTCAACGGACCTCGAGGAACCACAATCCTCCGCTGGAACAAAAGCAATCCATCATCATTCCAAGACAGGTGTGTCTTGGTTCCTCACATAATCCAGACACTCTCTCTGAACTTGTGCCTCTTTAATCTTTTCTAGCAGTTCGTTCACAACATCTGATGCTTCCAACCCGAGAAGTACGCTCACACATGGAGCGGTCACTGCCAAGTGGCGGAACTTCTCAACCACATCGAAGTTACCAAGTAGCAAACTGGATGAACTACTGGATTTCTGACTCAAAGCATCAGCTACCACATTGGCCTTGCCAGGATGATACCTTAGCTCAAAGTCGTAGTCCTTTATGAACTCCATCCATCTCCTCTGCCTCATGTTCAACTCCTTCTGGTCAAAGAGATACTTCAAACTCTTGTGGTCACTGAACACCACAAACCTCAAACCAAAAAGATAATGCCTCCAAATCTTGAAAGCAAACACAATCGCAGCCAACTCCAAATCATGAGTCGGGTAGTTCTCCTCATGAGGCTTCAACTGCCTCGAAGCAAAAGCAACAGCTCTACCAGACTGTATCAGCACACAGCCCAGCCCCTTTCCAGAAGCATCACAGTAAAGCTCAAACTGCTCCTCAGGATCAGGAAGGATCAACACAGGTGAAGAAGTCAATCTCTCCTTCAACTCCTGAAAGCACGCCTCACACTCGTGAGTCCACACAAATGGAGTCTCCTTTCGGGTAAGGCGAGTCAAAGGGAGAACCATCGTGGAAAAACCCTTGATGAACCTCCGATAGTAACATGCCAAACCTAAGAAGCTCCTCACCTCCGTAGCTGTCTTGGGTCTCTCCCAATCCAACACGGCCTCAATCTTGTTGGGATCCACTACAACTCCATCTGCTGAAATCACATGCCCCAGAAACTTGACTGATTTGAGCCAAAACTCACACTTAGAAGGTTTAGCATAAAGCTTTTTCTCCTTCAGCACTTGCAGAACTATCCTCAGATGCTCCGCATGCTCCTCCTCAGTCTTGGAGTAGATCGGAATATCATCAATGAAGACAATCACAAACTGATCCAAATACGGCTAGAAAATCCTGTTCATGTAATCCATGAACACTGCCGGCGCATTTGTGAGTCCAAACGGAATCACCAAATACTCAAAATGACCGTATCTCGAACGAAACGCGGTCTTCGGGACATCCTCCGGCTTCACCCGAATCTGATGGTATCCGGACCAGAGATCAATCTTGGAATACACACAAGCACCCCTGAGCTGATCCAACGGATCATCAATCCGAGGAAGGGGATACTTGTTCTTGATTGTCACCTTGTTCAACTGCCTGTAGTCGGTGCACAATCGCATTGTCCCGTCCTTCTTCTTCACAAAGATAATCGGTGCTCCCCAAGGAGACACACTCGGTCTAATGAAATCTTTCGCCGAAAGATCCTCAATATGCTTCTTAAGCTCAGCCAACTCCGGTGGCGACATCCGATAAGGAGCTAAAGAAATCGGCCCCACACCGGGCAACAAGTCAATAGAGAACTCTATCTCCCGCTGCGGTGGAAACTCAGGGATCTCCTCAGGAAACACCTCCAGGAACTCCCCCACCACAGGAATACCAGTGATATCCTCCTGTGTCCCACTCACCAAACCACCCAACATGACATAACCCAATGCCCCTGCTCGCAACGCTTTCCTGGCCTGCAGCAGTGAAATGTATGGCGAGGAACTAGCTGTGGAATCACACGGAGACATCACCATGCGCTTTGCACAACAATCAATCAAAGCACAGTTTCTAGACAACCAATCCATGCCCAGAATAATCTCAAGGTTGGCCATCGGCAATCCTATCAGATCTACCGAGAACTCACGGCCATCCCACTGAAACGCTACATCGCGATGTACAGTGGTAGAATCACAAGTCTCTCCGGTGGCGGTAGTCACCCGCAACGGTGGAGAAAGCACAGCACTGGGCAACTCAAGCCCCAAAGCAATCGGGGTAGCAACAAACGAATGAGTAGCCCCGGAGTCAAAGATAGCATCAACAAAAGAGTCACCAATAGACACAGTACCTCTGACAAGGTTCGGAGCGCGGTCCGACTGTTGCCTATCCAGTGTATACACTCTCCCAACAGAAGGTGGCACTGCAGGTGCCGAAGAAGATGCCATTGGAACCATCTGCAAAGGAACTGCCTGAACAGCTGCAGCTCTCGCCGTCGACGATGGACAATCTCTAGAGAAGTGGCCCTCCTTGCCACACTTGAAGCACAACAACTGTCCCGTAGCACAGTGTCCCACATGCTCCTTCCCACATCCCGAACATCTCGGAGTGGTAGGAGGCCTAGCAGAACTCCCCTGATGTGAAACAACTCTCTTGAACTGACCAGGCGCCTGCCTAGTCGCTAACTGCTTTCCCTTGCCCTTATCAACAAACCTCCTGTCCTTGCAAGAAGTAGGAGCAGGAGTGGAACCACTTGTTCTCTTGCTCTCCTCAACCTTGGCCCTCTTGGCCTTGCTTGCCACGCAAACATCCTCGATGTCCTTACACTGCTGAACCAGTGTACCAAAGTCCCTCGAAGCAGCACCAGCAAGATGCTCAGCAATCACCTCACTAAGTCACCTGCGGAACTTAGCTGCCAGAAACAACGGAGTAGGAGGAACCATTCGGAAGTGTGCAAACTACACTAGCTCATTAACCTTAGCCAGGTACTCATCCACAGACATCGAGCCCTGTACCAAACGATCAAACTCTCCCTGCTTCCTCTCCTGCGCATCATAGGGAAAGTATCGGCCCAGAAAGCACTCCTCAAAGAATGGCCACGTCATGACACGACCCTGCCTCTCAAAAGCACGAGAGGTGTGCATCCACCACTCATGGGCATCGCCCTCCAGCATGTAGGTCGAGAACATCAGCTTCTGAGGGTCTGTACACTGCATAACCCGAAAAATCTTGTCCAGCGACTTTAGCCATCTCGCAGCAGCAATAGGATCCAAAGACCCCTCAAACAGATGTGGCTTATGCTTCCTGAAAGCATTCAGCCGGCGATCGATCACATCACGATCCTCAGCAATCCCCACAAGGGGCTCCCCCGTCTCAGCGGCATGAGTAGCACTGCCGATGTGACTATGGCTCTCCTCCTGAACACTAGGTGGAGGCGGTGGCGGTGGTGGCGGTGGTGGAGCCAGGCCAATAGCAGGACCAACTCTCATCTCCTCCAACATGACTCTCATCATCGTCATGTTCACCATCCTGTTCGCCTCAAGGACTTCCTCAGTGGTCCTCCGGTTCGCTTCATGAACCTCAGCTGCGGCTATCCGGTTCGCCTCGCGAACAACTTCCATCATTGCCGCGTTGGCCAATCTAGTGGCCTCCTGATCGGCTAACCTAGTCGTCTGCATCTCAGTCAATGCAGTCAGGATAGGATCGGGTTGATCCTCAGAAGTCTCTCGTGTTCTCCGGGACCTTACCATGACTCTGCACAAGTTACACAAATTATGAGTTGATCAGGCCCACGCAATGTGATCACACATACATCATCATAATAAAATTCGACGGAGTAAACACAAAGACAGACACAACCAAACAACCTAGCAATTGCAATACATACAGGCTTTTCCCTCGAACCATTGCTCTGATACCATAAATGTAACACCCCGTATATATCCGGCAATGTTATCATAATATCGTATTAAGCTGCGCTTAATTAAAAATGTGGAATTACTTTTTCTTTTCAATTATGATGCCATTAACATTACCAACTTGCCATTAACATTAAAGACAATGTCTTTTCATTACGCTTTATGTCTTAAGGCTTCTCACCAAGCCATAAGCCCTTAATCACTTGATTCCGACTTAGTTTAATTAAAACAGAAGTTCAAATTCATCAATCTAGGGTCCACAAACCCCCAATAGCCTACTGTCCTCACCGCACAGTTACTGTTCTTCGAAATCCCAGAATATCTAGATATTCCTCGGGACAATATCCAGATATCCAAATCCCATATCCGGATATTCATCGGGCAGATATCCGGATATTTCACGACAAAATGCAGAAACTGCATTTCGTGAAGATATCCATCAAGGCTGGGTTTTTTTTACCGATTTTAAGCACCTAAACATGCATTTCTAGGTGTGTTCAACATTACCCAACAACAAGTTATCATCTTTCAGCCTTTAGATGCATCAAGCTTTCATTTTTAAAGCATGGAACTCAAGTTCAAAGGTTGGTACACATACCCCAGCTCAAAACAGAAGAAGAGGTTGCTCTTTGGAGCTCACAATCAGCCCCTCAAGACTGACTCAACAAGGTGCACGAAAATGGATCAACAAGCTTGGACCTTTCAACACAAAGGAAGCTTCTTGGACCTCACAATGCCAAAACAAAGGCTCCCACAAACAACCAACCCAAGTCAGCCTCAAAACCTCACACACAGCAGCTCTCTCAACTCAGAAAAGACCAGCAATGGAGTCCCAAAGCTAGCTCTCACCCTCACCAAGTGTCTCCCAAGTGAAAGTGTGAAGAAAATCAAGAAAGGAAGTGTCTTAGACCCAAAATGGAGAAGAAACCCCAAGGAGCAGCCAAGCTGATCAGCCACCCTCACACACTCACGTAGAGGATGTAATATGGCCTATGGTTTAGTGCCCAGTAAGGCTTAAATAGTGGTTTAACAATTAAACACACAGTATTAACTTTAATTGCTACGCTTAGCATTTTAATCCCAAACTTTGGAATCTGAAACTACACATTTTTCCAAGAATTAACATATTTTTCTTATAATTTTCTGAGCACCTTTTCGGTACGCGCTTTTCCAAGCCAGTACCGGTTTCTAGCACCAGTTCTCATTATCTGGACTTGAAACTCGTTTTACAAGTCCTACATATTATTCTAGTAATTAACATACACTTACTTTAATTTTTCGGGATACGTTTTCGGTACTCATTTATACCGACTAGCAGAACCGGTATCTGCACTTTTCTTCCGAAAAGCGACTTTCAACATTATTACTCATTTACTATAATTATTAAAGCCTCATAATAATTATTAGGGTCAATTATGGAATCATTTCCTATTTTCTCATAATTGATTAATTAAATTCCTTAATTAACGGTCCGGGTTCTTACACAAGGGGTCCTCAAGGATCTTCCACCCCAAGCTCAGTTACATGTGCAATATAAGTTCCAAAATGGTGCAATGCAGCAGATAATCATGTCATGTGTGTCAATACTAATCTACTGGCCAGAGAAATGTTGGAATACGTCTATTACCCACACTAATGCAAGACGCCACTTGTACCCACCCACAGTGTCATCGTCTTGTATGACGCCACATACTCAGGTTAACCGTCAAAGTGGAACAATACATACATATTATAAGCAATTGCACATAAAGCTCAACAACATTTTCAATTATCAAAGCATGTAAACACATCTTGCGTATAAACCATTCCCCCATGGGGTATGGTGGAACCACACAATGGTTAAACCGAAAACACGAAAACTTACCTGTACCCGTATGCCCCTTTAACCAAATATATATATATATATATATATATATATATATATATATATATATATATATATATAGTGGCGGACCCACTTGCGGGCAAATGCCTGCAAGTGCGGTCATAAAAATTTTAACTTCAGTTTTTTTTTTCTTGGTTGCTGGTGCGTATTTGTCTCTTAGTTCAATATATATATTAAGAGTAAATATCATTTTAAGTTCTTAACAAAAAACATGGTCCCCATTTTAGTTCCTTAAAAAAAAAATTAGTCTCGAGGTCCCTAAAAAATTTAAAGTGGATCAATTTAGTTAAAATCGTGGTCCCTCATAAATTCAAAAAAGACCTACATTAGTCTCTCAAAAAGACTAAAATGGGTTCACTTTAAATTTCATATGGATCAGGTGACTAATTTTTTTTTATAATAGACTAAAGTGTGAATCAAATTTTTTATTAGGGACAAAAATGATATTTATTCTTATATTAGTTAGCAACGTAGTAACATACGGAGATGATTAAAATAACGTAGCAACACAAATTGATTAGAGAGAAAACTTATTCTTTCTCCCGTGTCATGTACTCATTCCCATGCTCTTTTTATCCTTTGTTTCCTTTTTCATTTTTATAAAAAGAAAGGATTGATTGCAGGTCTGACATTCTCAAATAAGTTAATATCTAGAGACGAGGCCTTTACTGTGATTATGCTTGCCTTCTGTACAGATAGTGTTGACTTTCTTATTCACCACTATAAAATAGAATGATGATGTATGGATGTACTGGAGTATATTATCATATTTGTTTTAGAAGATTGGTAAGATTTAGGGGAGAAATAATTGGTCAAACTATTGCCTGCAGCTTATTATGGAAGCAACTAGATTATGAGCGAGTTCAAGAGTTGATTTAATTTTTTTTACAAAAAAAAATTCGAAAGCGCTGCCCCAAACCCCCGCTATTAAATGTGCAGACAGAAAAAAAATTTGTCCGCCGCCAGTGTATATATATATAAAACGAAAGCATAGTAATCGAAAATGAAAGAACTCCCTGGGTAATCGAAAGCTAATGACGTTAACATATATATATATATATATATATATATATATATATATATATATAAGGTAGGATATTCTTACACTGGTGTAAGAGTTTGAAGTTTTACACTCAATCTTGACTATTGATCCACTTGTATCCAATGGCTCACATTACCAAAAAATTAGAGCCCTTATATATAAGTGAAATCAATGTACAAAATTGAGAATGTAACTTATACTGGTGTAAAATGATCCTGACCCTATATATATATATATATATATATATATATAACAAGTTGGACCAAAGTTTATTCATAGACGAGGCTTTACATCCATCGACTAACACAGTGACCGATTTGCTACATAAAGGTTCAGACTTTTCAATTTGTAAACACGCAACTCGATGCAAATGGCCATGTAAATTGACAAAACAATAGATAACAAGTGACAAACAAATGGCTTTGCACAGGAGAAAAGGTAGCGACAGTGTCCGAATATATTTTAAGTTAACATGGGTTCTGAATCAACAGTAACATACAACAAAGATTATATTCAAAATTATGAATTTATAAAGGGGATAGTTAAGTTTATCTTGGATTCTTTTGAGAATAGAAAAATGAAAGGTTGAGAAAACACCTAAATCCTTCAACAATAGTTTCTCCTTCAACAAGACTAGAGCTTTAATGGTTGGGTGGTGTTTCAATAGAGGAGAATAGGAGAAAGGTGAAAGCTTTAGAGACTTTTCAAGGGAGAAAACTGAGTCTCCAAAAAAAACCCCAAATGGCTGCCACACTCAGCTGCCGAGTCTTTAAAAAAAACTTAGGATTTTGCTCTCCTTTTCTATTTATATTGTCACTTAAGTTAAACTAGCAGTATTAGTTTAATTAGTTTCACTCTTCGTTTAACTCTAAAATTTTAGATTCTTAACCTAAATGTTTTTCTAGGAATTTTCATATTTTTATTTTATTTTTTCGCAACACTTTTTCGGTACGCATTTTTCACGCTGACAGTATTAGTTCTGACACCAGTTCTTATTATTTTGACTTCAAACTTGATATTCCAGTCCTTAATATTAATCTAGGAATATTCATGCATTTATTATAATTTTTTGGGATACTTCACCGGTACGCATTTATACCGCGAAGCAGAACCGGTATCTGTATTTTTCGTCAGAAAAGCGAATTTCAATATTATTAATCACTTACCATAATTATTTAAGCCTCGTAATAATTATTAGGGTCAATTATGGAATTATTTCCTAATTTCACACAATTAATTAATTAATTTCCTTAATTAACAGTGCGGGTTCTTACATTCACCCCACCTTTTTAGGATTTTGTCCTCAAAATCAGAATATACCTGTCTCGGAAGTCGAGATACTGTCGTAGAAGCTCGTCCACTCGCTCCTAAGTACACTCCTCAGGAGTTCTTCCGGTCCACTGCACTTTGACCATCGGAATGATCTTGCTCCTCAGCTGTTTCTCGCCATGATCGAGAATCTTGAGTGGCCCGACGGGACTTTTCAAGTTCTCCCGAACTTCCACATCATCCGATTGCACCACGTGCGAAGGATCTGTTATGTACTTCCGAAGTTGAGACACGTGAAACACGTCGTGGATGTTGGCCAAGTTCGGAGGCAAGGCAAGCCGGTAGGCAACTGGTCCTACTCTACCAAGGATCTGGTATGGCCCAATGAATCGCGGGCTCAGCTTCTTTACTCCAAGGGCCCGAACAACACCGGTGACAGGTGAAAGTCTCACAAACACGTGCTCACCCTCACTGAACTCCAACGGACGATGCTTGACATCGTAGTAGCTCTTCTGACGATTCTGCGCCTGCTTCAGCTTCTCACGAATCATCTGGATCTGTTGGGTAGTATCTTGGATGAAGTCTAAGCCAAAAAGCTCCTTATCTCCAACCTCAGACCAACAGGTAGGAGTCCGACACCTCCTACCATACCACGCCTCGTAGGGTGCCATGCCCAGGCTAGCATGGAAACTGTTGTTGTACGAAAACTCCACCAATGGCAGGTACCTATCCCATGTTGAACCCTGCTCCAAAGTGCAAGCCCTCAATATGTCCTCCAAGGTCTGGATGGTCCGCTCAGTCTGTCTGTTAGTCTGAGGGTGATAGGTTGTACTCATTCTCAACTGAGTACCAAAAGCTCCCTGCAGCGCCTCCCAGAACCGAGATGTGAACTTCGGGTCCCTATCACTGATGATACTCTCTGGCACCTCGTGAAGCCTCACAAGCCTCACAATCTGGAGGGTATCCCCTATCACTGATAATTTAATATGAATAAGGAATATCTGATTAGATATTATTTCAAAATAAAAAAAATTAAGATAAAGATCACATACTCCCATGTGGTTTGCCTTTGAATCACTTATCCCCATTTCTTTTTTTCTTAATCATTAGCAGAGATGGGGATGTTAAGGTAGATGTGTGGTTATACGAGGATGAATAAGAGAAGAAATGAAGATATTCGATGAAAGGTAGGAGTACTACCGGTGGCTGAGAAGATGAGAGAGCATAGATTGAGGTGGTTTGGGCACGTAATGAGAAGGCCCCTGGATGCTCCCGTAAAAACAGAAGTTTGTTATCAAGAGCTCAACACAATAAGAGGTAGAGGTAGACCGAAACTTACTTGGGGGAAGGTAGTAAAATAAGATTTAATGGAGTGGGATATAGATTGGCGGACGATATGCCTTAGAACGGAATGGAGAAAAGCTATATGCATGGTGGAGGCTTAGACCCGTTGTTATTCATATGTTCCAGATGGTCCCTTTTTAGTCATTTTCCCTTTCATTTCCCCCTCTTCTTCTTTTCTCTTTCTTTTTTACTTTTATTTATATATATATTATTACCATTCTATTTATTTATTTTTATTTTTACTTTTATGTTTCTTTTTTTAACCTTTTTGTATCTTTCATTTGGGTTCATCTACCACCGACCTCAATTAATTTGGGATAAAGGTGATGTTGATGTTGATGTTGATTTATCCCCTGTATTTTTTTCATCCAAGTTCCTCCGTAATTATATTAGAGTTTTTAATTAATATAACTATTCTATCCTTATTACACAGATACACTTTAGCTACTTTGAGTCATATTTCTTTCCCAAAATTTGCAAGGGTGTTTTAGCATACAAAATTTCTCTAGTTTCAGACAAATTTGTTAAGTTCCTGTAATAAGGTGATAAATTTTTCTTTCGCTCTTTCTGCAAATATTTTGTGAATAAAATTTCAAGCTATATTAAACAAGAATTTTATGCCAAAAAATAATGGCTCAACTACACCTATAATGACTCATGGTAAAGATTGAAGTTTTTAGATTGACGGGCTTGAATTTATTCATTGGAGCTTGTAAAAGATTCTCTGCCAAAAGAAAAATCAGTCAAAGTTTTTTTTTTATAAATAAAGAGATGTGCGAGAAAAAAAATAAAAAGTCAAGTAAATATCTTTAATCATTAGATAAGGAGGAGTAGAGAAATTTAAATATGTACTGTATCTTAAAAAAATTAGAAATTTATAGTTGCATTATCAAAAATATATATATATATATATATATATATATATATATATATATATATATATATATATATGAAATTTATAGTTACATATTGTAGAATGAAGGAGTTATACAGTTACTTGTATCTTTATATGATTGGAGTTATATGATTGGTCCAGTTACTTGTATCTTTATATGATTGGAGTTATATGATTGGTTAATATTTTATAGAGTAAACTATCATTGAAAGTTAATAAAACATAATTTTATGCCAAAAAAGTATAGCTCAACTACACCTATAATGGCTCAACTTTACAGGTTTAATTTTTAATGGTTTATTTGACTTTTTGTTCTCGTTATCTTATTAGATGAAATGTATAAATTTTGCCTGAAATTGGAGAAATTTGTACGGTAAAAACACTCTTGCAAAGTTTGAGAAAGAAGATGACAAGGTAGCAGAAGTGTATCTTTATAGGAAGGATAAAATGATCATATTAATTTGAAACTCTAACACTGTTAAAGGGACTTCGATGGAAAAAAGTAAAAGGAATAAATGATTAAAAAGAAAAAGTATAAGGGGAGAATAAGTGATTCAAAGCCAAAACACATGGAGATATTTAAACTTTTCCCTTTCTTTTATATAGACGATATATTAAAATTATACTCAATATTCTCTAAAAACTATAAACTATAATTTTTTATTACTTTTTTATTTGACGTAGCAATTATTTTTAATCAAAGTCAAACTCAAATGTACTATTAAATTATATATATATATATATATATATATATATATATATATATATATATATGTGTGTAGGATTATTTTTACACCATTGTAAGTTATATATTTTGGTTGATCTTATTAATATCTGATGACTCTCTGATTTATTATATACATGAGCTATTAAATTCAAACAAATCAATAACTAAGATTTAATGAGACTTCTTTTATATATATATATATATATATATATATATATATATATATATATACACATATATATACATATATATATATATATGGGAAATAGTTTTTTTATTTTACACGAGAAAATTTTCTCATGCTACACTCATAATACATGAGTGAGTTCCATCTTGACTTTTTTGTCTTCCCACCTTTTTGTGGACCCCACTCATGTATTGTGAGTATAGCGTGAGAAAACTTTATCATGTAAAATGAGAAAATTAATTCCCTTTATATAAATATATATATAAATAAATATAATATCACTGAAGTTTTTAATTTCTAATTTTATATAAACTACTAAAGCTTCCATAACTAGCTTAATTGTACTCACTCGAATTTTATATGAGTTAAATATGAATAGGTACTTTGTTTCATTTTATTTTTTTTTATAATCACTTTGTTTCATATTTAATTATTGTAAAAATTTACAAAATAAAAGTTAAATCTGCCATCAATACCCGTTTTGAGGGTGTTATACTTACTACTGAAATTTTTTACAACTATTACTACTAAACTAATCACTGTTGATTTCCGTCAATCAAACAATTATAATTTATTGGGTACACTTATTAATTATTATTAATTCTCAATAAACTATAACCGTTAGATTGACGGAAATCAACGGTGATTAGTTTAGTATTAAGAGTTGTAAAACTTTTCAGCAGTAAAGTATAATCTCTACCATTAATTAGTTTTATTTGTTTATCATGTTTATCCTTTTTAGGATCATTTGATTGAGTGATAATAATTATATTTTGTACTGGTACGTCATGTTATCCCATGCAAGACAATAACAAAATTGTTGGTCATGATTAGGAGAAGATGGAGGCAGCTTTGTATTTTTCGATTGAAATTATTTAATGGGAATTGGCTGAGATTAATGCTGTTTTGGAAAAATATGCTCTCTAAGTTGTCACAATAATTTTCTTTTTCTTTTTTAAAAGGCAACTCCATCTTGGCAATTAAGAATATGCATTCCAGGACCACTGAATAATAATTTTACAATTTGAGATGGCGAGACATTCATTCGTTTTGGATATTGCAATAATTCGCATTATAAAAATGCATTAACATCTTACATAGAACTTTCTTACAAACGTCATGGCTTATTATTTTTTCTTTTCTTTTTTTTGAGATTTTTCCACCAATTCATTGATTAATCAACTAAACCGGTTGAGTCGGGCAGGATTACAAGAGCACAACTACGTACCACACTACAAGAAAAAATCTTATTAGTGTCGCAAATTTCGTCACTACATTAGAAATTTCGTCACTACATTGGAAATTTTGTCACAAATTCCTATGTAGCAAATTTATTTGTGACGAAATTTGATTATTTGTGTCGAAAATTGTTATTTGTGACAAAATTTGTGACGAAATTTTTTGTCACAAATAAACTTTTTTCTTGTAGTGCCACAATTTGAATTCGTGACCACTGATTAAATTTGATCAAACCCTTTATCAGTTGATCTACGTGCTTGGTGATCGTACTAGCTTATTTTACGCACTAAAGAAATGCATTTGTCTTTCATATATTTTACTTTGTGTGAAAGAAATTGTCTTCTATGCAAATTCCATACATAATGATTAGTTCAAGAGATGCTGAACCTGATCGCACACAGTTGAGCCTGGTCCAGTTAGAATATGAGATGAATTTGCTATGGGATACACCTGCTAGTTAGTTTTACTATAGTGTTTGAGATCCTTGCTTGGATGGGAAAATGGGGAAAAGTACTTATAAGACACTCTGACGCTCAAGTTAGTATTTGATTAATGAGCTTACGTTATAATAAAGAAGAATATCATACTTGGACTTTGAGCCTTCTTTATATAGTGATGATATGTGTAAGAACCCGCACCGTTCAATTATGAATTTTAATTATTTAATTATGAGTTTAAGAAATGTAACACCCCAAATTCTAACAATTTATAATAGCATAAATAAATTCAATAATTTTATAAATAACAGCGGAAGTTCAAAATAATCAAATTTGGGAAGTGTTACCGCCGCGCTTGTACTATTATCAAGCGCAAGGCTAGACTTTATTACATTAAAACAAAACTAAAACTAAAGTCAAGAAATAATTAAGTTTTATAAAAAAATTTAAAAGCTCATAAAAACACATCTTTAAATCCTAGAGCTAGCCAGAAAAGTCTGTTTTGTCATCTTCACTGCCCACTGCTAGCCCAACCTTTGGTACCTGTTTCACTGAGTGTCTGCTCCCCCGGAGGATCATCGCAGTCAACAAGACATAAACACAAACGTCAGCAGAGCTGGTAATCCTAATCAAAATAAATAAATTCAAATACAATTATAAAATAAAATATAATGAAATAAGATAAAATAGATAAAATCAAATGGCAATTTAATTCAAACAATAATATAATATTTCAACAAATAAAAATATTTAAATCAAACTATTTTGACTTATCAGTTATCATTATTAAATTATTTAAGTGGGAAGAGAATCATGGTAAACCCGAGAAACCCGCCAGTCTACCCTGTGACCCGAGAAACCCTGCCAGTCACAAACAAATCACATTGGCCATAATCAATTCACATCTTCCTAGTGTGCACACCTCTTCCCAAAGTTGCTACTAGTATCCCGAGAAACTCTGCCAGACACCACTTTGGGAAGAACGGATACAATCTTCTTCACATCAGTTTCACATCGGAGGCATAAAGTACAAAAGTTGTGTTCATCACTTTGGGAGGTACCATGTAACAGCCCCAAACCCTGTAGCATGATATTGTCCGCTTTGCCCTCGGGCTCACGGTTTTGTTTCTTGGGACACCCCACAAAAGGCCTTACACTAGAAGAGGTATCCACACCCTTATAAGGCATGCTTCGTTCCCCTCTCCAATCGATGTGGGACATTACATCCTCCCCCACTGGGAATACAGCGTCCCCGCTGTACACACCGGTCTAGGGCCAGGCTTGTTAACATGTCATCGTATTAAGCCACGCTTAATTTAAAAATGCGGAATATCTTTTTCTTTTCAATTATGACGTCATTATACTTAGCCAAGTTGATTACTTAATCATTTTCATAAAAATATCGCCTGTATGTAAATTGCAAAAAGACATCTAACTGAAATACCTTATAATATAGATAAAGTGAGTATCTATGTCACAGATCTACTACACATAGTCCGGACAATATCCTGATACATTAATACAACTCCAAATAAAACAAGACAATAAACAAGTCTATGTGGCATGGACAATCCACATGCTCACCAAATCAACAGCATAACCAACAGCGTCTCAACAAGATAATCCATAACATAAATGAAGCTAAAAGCATAATAGCAGCAAGCATATCCAGCATCCAACATGTCAGCATATAAATCAGCAATATTTAACTCAGCTCCGGCTCCTGTCGCCTGAGGTCTCAACCCCAACATTACCTGAACCTGAAATGGTGCCCCAAACGTGGGGTGAGATCTCTAAACAGAAATCTCAGTAAGACAAGGGGTCCTCAAGGATCTTCCACCCCAAGCTCACTTACATGTGCAATATAAGTTCTAAAAGCAGTAATTCAATATAAGTTCCAAAACTATGCAGTGCAACAGATATTCATGCCATGTGTGTTATAACTATTCTACTGGCCAGAGAAATGCAGGAATACGTTTATTACCCACACGCGAACACCGCTTGCACCTCACCCACAGCCTCACCATCTTGTATGTACCACATTCTCAGGCTTACCGTATAGGTGAAACACCACATGCATATCATAAAGGCACTAGCATATAACAGCTCAACAGCATTTCTAAAACATCAAAAGCATGTAACACAGCTTGCATATAACCATACCCCCATGGGACATGGTGGAACCACAACATGGCTAAACCGAGGACACGAAAGCTTACCTGTACCCGTATGCCCCTCCGACTCGAACTCGGTATCACAAGGGTCCACACCACAAATAGAATCCAATGCACTCATACATCTGGTTCAATGACCATCATAGTATCAACATACATATTCTAAAATTCCAAGGAAATCAGATATTATTTTCTTTTTCATTTCGAACATGGAAATCCATTCTAAATTATATCATTTAACTTATTTAATTTTAGATAATTATTATCTTATAAATAAATATAGCCACAATAATATATATTATATATATATATATATATATATATATATATATATATATATCTATTATATATATATATAAATATATATATAACCAACGTTATATATATAACCAACGTACTAACATATATATATATATATATATAAGAATACAAACACTGACTATAATAGATATATATATATATATATATATATATATATATATATATATATATATATATATATATATATATATATAAAGCACTTCGACTAGCGTGAATGCCCTACATTGGGTATACAATGACCGAATCGAATTGCTATAGAAAGTGCAGAATCTTTATTGTAATTTCACCCAAATCGAAGAAGCCCAAAGATATAAAAATGACAAAAGGAATGGCATCTAACCGAAGAAAATAGCGCAATAACATATAACAAATATTATACCCAAAATTATGAATTTACAAAGGGATAATTAAGTTTACCTTGGTTCCTTTTAGAACAGAAAAAGCTTGAGAGGTTTAGAAAGCACCCAAATCTTCAACAAAAGGTTTTCTTTCAACTCAACTAAAGCTTTAATGGATGGGTGGTGTTTCAATGAAAAAGAGGAAGAAAAAATGGAAACTTTAGAGGCTTTCTTAGATAGAAAGCTAAGATCCCAAAAACTCCAAAGGGCCACACTCAGCCGCTGACTTATAAAAATAAAAGCTAGGGTTTTGATTCCTCTTATATTTATATAGTATCTTAAGTTAAACTAGCAGTATTAGTTTAATTAGTTTCGCTCTTCGTTTAACTCTAAAATTTTAGATTCTTAACCTAGATATTTTTCTAGGAATTTTCATATATTTATTTTATTTTTTCGCAACACTTTTTCGGTACGCATTTTTCACGCTGACAGTATTAGTTCAGACACCAATTCTCATTATTTTGACTTGAAACTCGTTTTACAAGTCCTATATATTATTCTAGTAATTATCATGTACTTTTCATAATTTTCCGGGATACATTTTCGGTACGCATTTATACTGACTAGCAGAACCAGTATCTGCACTTTTCTTCCGAAAAATGACTTTCAGCATTCTTAATCACTTATCATAATTATTAGAGCCTCTTAATAATTATTAGGGTCAATTATGGAATTATTTCCTAATTCTCATACTTAATTAATTAATTACCTTAATTAACGGTGCGGGTTCTTACATTCACCCCACCTTTTTAGGAATTTTCCCTCAAAATCAGAAAACATACATGTCTCGAAGCGCGAGATACTGACGGAGAAGCTCATCCTCTTGCTTCCAGAATTACCCTTCAGGGATTCTTCCCGTTCAACGTACTCTGACCATTGACATGATCTCGCTCCTGAGCTGCTTCTCGCCACGATCGAGAAACTTAAATGGTCCGACGAGAGTTTTCATGTTCTTCCGAACCTCCACAACATCCGGTTGCACCACGTGCGAAGGATCCGCCACAAACTTGCGAAGTTGAGACACGTGAAACGCGTCTTGGGTGTTGTCCCAGTTCGAAAGCAAGGCAAACCGGTAGGAAATAGGTCCTACTCTACCATGTAACTGGCATGGCCCAATGAATCGTGGGCTCAGTTTCCTCACTCTGAGTGCTCAAACAACACCAGTGACAATGAAAGTTTCACAAACACGTGCTCAGCCTTACTGAACTCCAGAGAATGATGCTTAACATCAACGTAGTTCTCCTGACGACTCTGCGCCTGCTTCAGCTTTCCTCTTATCATCTGACTCGACAGGTGGTAAATTGGACAAGGTCCAATCCAAACAACTCTTTGTTAAACTTAGAGAAATTGGGATAAAACCTTATGTTCTCCTTTGGAGAATTCTCATTTAAATAGTATGATATAATTACACAATCATAACTATATAATCATAACCTACAGCTAGCTAATTAATTAAGGATATAATTATACAACCATAACCTACAGCTGGCTAATTAATTAAGGATATAATTACAAATCATAACCTACAGCTGGCTAATTAATTAAGGATATAATTACAAATCTGCACAAATAATGCCAAATATTCTGCTCATCAATTCTATTGACATCCCCCCTCAAATTGATGCTGGTGAATCTACAAGCATCAATTTGCTGACGAGGAAATTATGTCGTTGACGTGTCAAAGACTTGGTGAGGATGCCAGCTAGTTGAACAGATGTTGAGACATGAGGTAGAGTGATAATTCTACGGTCATAAGCTTTCCTGATTGAATGACAATCGACCTCTATGTGCTTTGTTCTTTCATGGTATACAGGATTTGCTGCAATCTGTATGGCACTTGTATTATCAGCATACAACGGAGTTGGTGTTGCTTGTGAATAACCAAGTTCTGAAAGAAGGCCCCGTAACCAAATAATCTCAGAGCATGCTGCAGACATGGACCGATATTCTGCTTCAGTGGAGGATTTAGAGACAGATTCTTGTTTCTTGCATTTCCAGGAGATAGGGGCATCTCCTAAAAACATACACCAGCCAGTAGTAGACTTCCTTGTGTCGGGACATCCAGCCCAATCAGCATCACTGTATGCTTGAAGTTGTATTGTTGCATTTGTCGGAAAGAAGATACCACAGCTGGGAGTGGCCAACAAATATTTAATGATTCGTTGTACTGCTGTAAGATGCAAGTGTCTAGGATTTTGCATGAATTTGCTGACTGTGTGGACAACAAAAGAGATATCAGGTCTTGTGATGGTGAGGTAGATGATGAGACTTCCTACCAACTTTCAATATAAAGTTGGGTCTTGTAGAAGGTCACCTTCATCCCGTCTTAACTTTACATTAACTTCCATGGGAATGTCAACCATAGTTGCAGTGGTGAGACCAACTAGCTGAATTAGATCCTGAGTATATTTGTGCTGAGTGACAAAGATGCCTTTTTGTTGGAATTGTACTTCTAATCCCAAGAAATAAGTGAGCTGTCCAAGATCTTTCATGTGGAAAGTTGTATGCATCAATTGTTTGATTGTAGTGATAGCCTCTTGATCTGAGCCGGTGACGATAATGTCATCCACATAAACAAGGAGAATCACAATTCCTTTGGAGGTCCTTTGTAGAAAAAGAGATGGATCATAGCTACTTTGGATGAAGGAAAAACCAAGTAATGTTGTGCTAAACTTTTCAAATCACACTTTTGGTGCCTGTTTTAATCCATACAAAGAACGTTTTAGCTTACAAACAGTATTAGGTAATAGTGAGGGCATACCCGTAGGAAGTTTGATGTAAACTTCTTCTTTGAGGTCACCATGAAGGAAGGCATTTTTGACATCTAGCTGGTGAATTGGCCAAGATTCAGATGCAGCAATGGCAATAATAGTCCGCACAGTAGTCATCTTGGCCACTGGCGCAAAGGTCTCTTCATAGTCTAGGCCATATTCTTGCTTATTTCCAAGAACAACCAATCTAGCCTTGTATCGATCGATGGATCCATCTGAACGCAACTTTATAGTGAATACAAATTTACTGCCAAGAGGTTTAACCGATGAAGGACACGGAACAATGTCCCATGTTTGATTTTCCTCTAGTGCAAGAAGTTCAGTCTCTATAGCATCCTGCCAACATTTATGCTCCATTGCCTGTTTATATGAAGAAGGAATAGGAATAGATGCTAAAGTTGCTGTCAAAGATAAAGATTCAGAAACACCATACTTTTCCGGTGGTTTACGAATGCGAGTATTGCGACGTAAAGGGGCAGGTTCTAGTGCATGCACTGGATCAGCAGCCAGAGAATGATCAGAAGGGGGCCTTGAAGGGATTGAAGTCTGAATTGGTGGAACAGTCGGACGTCTTTGGTAGACAATGACAGGAGGACGAGCTTGGTCTTCTGCAAAACTGTTAGGAAACAATGGCAAGACAGATTTGGATGTAGAAGATTGAGTGTCTTGGTTAGTAGCAAAAAAATATGTATCTTCTTGAAAGATGACATTTCTAGAAACCCGAATCCTATGTAAGTGAGGATCATAGCATAAAAAACCTTTTTGATGGGCTGAGTAACCAAGAAAAGCACATTTAACAGATTGAGCTGTGAGTTTGGTGCGTTCTGGTGGCTGAAGATGAACATAACAGACACAACCAAATGTGCGAAGAGTTGAATAATTGGGTTTCTTACCAAATAACCTTAAGAAAAGGGAATCATTGTGCAAGACTGGAGAAGGCAGTCGATTAATAAGGTGGACAGCAGTTGAGAGAGCTTCACACCAAAAACGGGAGGGTACTAAAGAGTCCAACATTAAGGTACGGACAACATCAAGAAGATGACGGTTTTTTCTTTCAGCTATCCCATTTTGTTGGGGTGTGGAAGGACACGACCTTTGAGATAATATACCATTTTTCTGCAAGAACTCTTGAAACAAATGAGATGTGTATTCCCCCCCATTGTCAGAACGCAGAGTTTTAATTTTTGATGCAAACTGAGTTTGAACATAGGAATGAAAAAATTGGAATGCAGAGAAAGCTTCAGCTTTAGATCGCAAAAAATACACCCATGTGAAACGACTATAGTCATCAATAAAAGTGATAAAATATTTGTAATGTGCATGAGATATTATAGGTGTGATGCCCCATAAATCACTGTGAATTATGTCAAAAGGCTGATTTACATTTGATTGATGAACTGGAAATGGTAGAATTTTACTTTTACCAAGTTTACAAGAATTGCAATCAAATTGAACAGCACTAAAAGATGGGAAATGTTTATTGCCAAGAACTCCAGATTTCATTAAGGCATGAAGTACATTCGAATTTGGGTGACCAAGACGCTTATGCCATAATTGAAAATTAACAGTTGCAGAATTACAAGAAATAAAAGGCTGAAAAGAACATGGTGACAACAATGAATAAAGAATAAAAAGACGACCAACTTTAGGCCCCTTCGCGATCACCTTCCCTGAGTGTTGATCCTGCACATGACAACCAGACTTTGAGAATTCAACTTTGCAATCACTGTCAACTAATTGACCAACTGAAATAAGGTTACTGGTGAGATCAGGGGAAACATAAACATTGGTAAGAGATGGAGAAATATCACCAATTGCTGTGATAGGTAAATTGTTTCCATCCGCAGTGTGTATTTGTAAATTACCAGAGTAATTTGTAACATTGGTAAGAGAAGCAACATTGTTGGTCATATGATTGGATGCGCCAGAGTCAAAGTACCAAGGAGAGCTGGATAAAGAAACTTTACCTGAAAGACCCAAAGCAGAAAATGCAGAAACAATCATTTGTTGAACCATTTCAGGGGTTAAAGTTGGCACAGAAACAGGCGGATTCTGATCCACAGAAACAGGAGTAGTAGAAGAGCCAACAGTGGCAGTGAAGGCTGTTGCATTTCTCTGTGGTGGTCTGATTTGACATTCTTTGATGATGTGACCTTCTTTTTTGCAGTAATTATAGAACTTTTTAGGACAGTTTGAAGCAAAATGTCCATGGCCTTTGCAGCAGAAACATTGGACAGTACTCATATCTCGACCTCGTGGTTTGGCTTGTACTGCATACGCTACAGGAAGGGAGGCAGATTTCTGGTGTTCCATGTTTGTCTGAGTAAGGAGACGTTGTTCTTCACGAAGCAATTCATTTAGACATTCATCCAAGGAGGGAACATGAGCCCTGTTCATTAGGTTGGTGCGAATGCCCTCAAAAGTAGATCTCAATTTCATAAGAAATTGATCTTGTTTTGTGGTGTCATGAACATTTTAGACTGCAGTTTGTCCTTCAGTCGACAAATATTTATAGACAATGTCAGTATATTCAGCCCAAAGATTCATGAAATGAGAATAGAATTCAGAAATCGAGAGACTATCCTGTTGAAAAAGAGAAATTTCATGTTCAAACTGGAACCTGCGAGCAGTGTTTGTTTGGTTATAAATTTTCTTCAAATAGTCCCACATCTTTGCTGTCGTTGTGAAGGGTCTGAGATTGAGGACAATACTAGGCTCAACAGAGCCTATGATCCAAGTCATTACCTGTGCATCTTTGGCCTCCCATTGGGCATGTGCCGCTTGGTGCGCAGTTTTGTCAGGAGCAGAATTAGTTCTGTCAACATGACCCCAAAGCTCCTTGCCTTTGACAAAGATCTGGAACTGAAATGCC
>NW_026898764.1:0-60214 GCF_033153095.1 Gastrolobium bilobum | reverse complement strand
AAGCCATATACTGTTCTGCTTTTGGTCAGGCTCTTCTTTTTTATAGCATATTGTAATGCTTTATGTGTAAAAATATACTTCTCTAATTCTCTTCTTTCCTGATATAAAAATATCAGTATTTTTAGTTTCTGTTTCCGTATATATCTCCTTTATAAGGTAGTTTTTCTTTACGTAACATAGTTTGCAATGCATCAAAATTTATGGTTGCTATTCTAATGACGGCAGGTTCTGAATTCAAATGGAGTTGTTCTTGTTGAATTCTTTGCTCCATGGTGTGGTCATTGTAAGGCTCTAACTCCTACATGGGAGAAGGCAGCTACTGTCTTAAAGGGTGTAGCTACTGTGGCAGCACTTGATGCTGATGCTCACCAGTCATTGGCTCAGGTTGTTTTTTGTTCCTTTCAGTCTAGTCTCCATTTTATGTGAAGAGAGATAGATACGAAGACATTAATACAGGGACTCAAATTTTGGCAGGGCCCCATTATGTAACATCTTTGTGTCTATCTCTCAGATAATATGAGAGGATATATTCCCTCATTTTTATATTATATGAAATCTGTGAAATGATGAATATGATGTATGTGTTGTTTACTTGTTAATCAACCTTTCCTGGATATGAAGATGCAATATTACATGTTTAAATTTTCTACAAAATGTACACCAAAATTACCATTTTGGACCAAGCATGATAGACTTTCCTATACATCCCGAATAACCACTGGGAACTTGGTAGTTTTTTTTTTTTTTTTTCAAAAAAAAAATTTAATACCATGAATTGATCTCATCATTTCAGCCATTTGAGATATAAGGATGCTTGTAAGTTATTGTTGCATTTGGTCAAAGAATCTACGTATCATGCAAAATATGTCGTATGTATAAAGATTCCCCACTTCTTGTTTCAAGCATTACTTTCTATATATAAAGCAACAAACAATATCTCTCTTGCATTTGTTCTTTGTTTGTATAACCTGGATTAAATAAAAGAATATTTCTTTGGAGCAACCCTAAAAGAATTTTTCAGTGTATAAACATTCTTTTTCTCTCTTACATAACCTCTATTATTGTTTGCATGGTTAAACATATTATCCTTTTCCTTTTACTCTTGTAGGCTTCTACAGTTACGATGTAAACGTTGTGCTATATTCTTCATTAATTATAAACTTTATATTGAAAACTTCAAAAACATTGAATTGTGTGTGTGATTTATTTAATTCCATATAGGAATAAGGGGTAAGAGGATTTCCAACCATAAAGGTGTTTGCACCTGGGAAGCCACCTGTTGATTACCAAGGAGCTAGAGATGTCAAACCAATTGCTGAATTCGCTCTTCAACAGGTTTGTTTGAAACTCTTATGGGGTGTTTTAATATTTTTTACCTGAAATACAGTGAAACCTGGCTGTCAACGAGAGCTTTTGTTGCATAAGTTATGTTGGGCGTGGGGAGAGTAGATGAATTTCTTGTTTTATTTAAAACAAACAATTTCTTCCAATCACATCAGTGCATTTAAAATAATGGCTTGTGCCTTACTGCTAAGGTGATGTAAAGATTGTGTCCATTTCACTTGCTGTGTTGTCATTCGTGGTTTGCAACTTAATTGACGTTTTTTGTGTTGGTGCCCAGTGAAAAGTCATAATTGGCTTTTTATTGAAATAAATAAATAAATTCTGAGTTACTGCCTTGATTTCTCATGGTAATTTATCAGTTAATTAATGTGATTTGTTACTCACAGTTAAGAACTTTCTTGTGTTTTATTATAGGCAGTAAGTTACTCCAAACTATTGCATGCTTATTTTTTGTTTGTATGTGCAGTTAAAGACTCTATTGAAAGAACGTTTAAATGGAAAAGCAACTGGGGAATCAAATAAAAAGTCAGAACCCAGTGCTTCAGTAGAATTAAACTCTAGCAACTTTGATGAATTGGTTCTCAAAAGCAGAGAACTTTGGATTGTAGAATTTTTCGCACCTTGGTAAGTGTATTCTACAGTGCTTATGAAGTATATCAGTGTCTTCTTATGTTTTAATAATTAATTGACTGAACATATTGTACTTACTATAATATTTCCCGCTCAGGCATTAATCATCTTTCTCTTTTTTTTTTTTCTTGAAGGTGTGGGCATTGTAAAAAACTGGCACCTGAGTGGAAGAAAGCTGCCAGTAACTTGAAGGGGAAGGTGAAACTGGGTCATGTTGACTGTGATGCTGAAAAGGTAAGCTTATGTGTTATACATCTTTAACAATAACTAGTCAAAAATTCCCCTCTGGTCTTGGTCAAAACGATCCCTCGCTATCTTTATTTTGGTTATTTTTTTTTAACCAAGATTTGCCATGTTGGTTGTGTTCTCAGTCTCTTAAGTAATTGTATCTTTGAAAGCTTTTAAATTCTTGCCTTTTCTTAGTTCTGCATAAGACTTTTAAATTCTGTCTTAATTAGATCAATTTATATTTTTCTGATTGCATTGTTGTTACCAGTCTCTAATGAGCAGGTTCAATGTTCAAGGATTCCCAACTATCTTGGTATTTGGTGCCGACAAAGAGAGCCCGATTCCTTATGAGGGTGCTAGAACAGCCTCAGCTATTGAATCATTTGCTCAAGGGCAGCTGGAAACGAATGTTGCTCCTCCTGAAGTAACTGAGCTGACTGGTCAAGTAAGTGTACTTAACTGCCAACTTGGTTGTGGATTAGTTAGAAAGATAGCATACAAGAAAATTAACATAAGCCTTATCTTTAGGATGTCATGGAAGAGAAATGTGGTTCTGCTGCTATCAATCAAAAGTTGAGGTCCCAAGAGATTTTGAAGTAACAGGCAATGCTAGATCTAGAGTCATTGTTTCTTTAATTTAATGACTAGGCAGAGCAAAGTGTATTTCTTGTGATGATATATGATAGTTTTGTTCATTGTTCTGGGTCTTCCTTCATGTTCTATGTAAACGATTGGTATACTGTTTTTTTAGGATAATCATAGCTTTACCCGATGGATGACATGAATTGGCTATTTTGTCATTCAGTGTTTCATATTGACAAGCCTTTCGTTAGGTAGAAGAGTGCCAATGTTAGACAAATGATAACTTAAGAGATACTTTTGTAATTATAGATTGGGTCTAGATTTTTATGTGTATTGGGGTATTTTTGTCTCAAAATTTATTGTTGTGTTTTTCCTTTACTTGGTATTCTGATTGGTGTTCCTAATGAACAAATTTAGAGTGATCTTTTAGGAAAGAGTGTTATACCAACTCAAGTTTTAAATATTCTCTTAAGGGAACAAAATATTAATTTGTTCGAAATTAGAATTAAAGAATGTCCAATTTTTTGTTAAATATGGTCTGCATGCACAATAAAAAAATATATTGAATTTATGCAGTATGTATGTACAAACAACCACCGTAACATTTCATTCTTCTGTTCATCTAAATTACATTACGGTGATCACCTCGATTGATAAGGTTAAATAATTAATTTCTAATTCCACTTCTCTCGTTGGATCGAAGAAGTATATGTGGTTATCATTGGTGAACTTGACAATCGTTGCTGCGGACAATGTTTATATTTCAATTTATTTAGAATTTTATTTTGTTATTTTTCATAGATTTGCTTCTTTATTTCTACAAGATGATTAATTATATATTTTGATAAATCTAAATATATTTAATGAAAATTAAACTTGCCAAACAAAATGCTGGTAAGATTAATTTTAACCAATGAGCCGGTCATAATTTGGGTTTGGATCGTGACATTTATTGTAATTATAAAATAGTTGTTACTTTTTTTTCACTCGGATTTCAGGTAGAGCACTTTTATTGGCAAAAAAAAAATTAAAATAATGTTTTTTAATTAAATAATTACGTATTTATTGTAATTTTGGAAAAAATTACGGATCTATTGCACACTGTGACACCTCTTTTGGGCGTCACATGTGGAAGACGCCCCATTGAGGCGTCTCACCCTAAGGGGTTGACGCCCACGTCACTTTTTTTTTTCAAAAGAAAAATTAATTTAATCATAAAACTTCTAAAGGCCATAACTCTTGACTCAATTATCCAAATCAGGTAATTCTTTTTTTGATTTCACATAACTTTTCGAGATGTACGCAATGACATCTCATTTGACATATTTTATTTCTCACAAACACAATTTTAATTTGCAAGAATGGTATTATAAGAGCGGTTAAACCCAGAAACCTCTGAGTTCTGGATTTGTGATTTAATATAAAAAAATAAATAAAATTTTGATTTGTGATTTAAAATTTTTTTATAATAATTTTTTTGATTATAACAAAAATTTGGTTTGTGATTTAAATTCAAAATAAAAATATAAATTATTATTAATAAGGAAAACAAAATAAAGATTTAATTTGTGATTTAAACTAAAAAATCAATTTGAAAAATCTGTAGAAATAAAGGAAATAATTAAATAAATATTCTAAATTTCTAAGGAAGAAGGATATTATTTTTAAAATTAATGATTAATGCTATAATCTTCTGGGTTATTATTCGTGGTCTGAAATTAATGATGGTTTATGAATGTTTTTCAAAAATAAAATTACCTAAATTAGGCGTGATTGCCTCTTGATTGAAACCCAATTTAGACGTGATTGGTGATGTGTTAGGTTTTGACACGTGTTGACACGTATCGCATTTTTAAACTCAGAAGCCTCTGAGTTCTGCGTTTGTGATTTAATGCGAAAAATAAATCAAGATTTGATTTGTGATTTACATTAAAAAAATTTGGTTTGTGATTTAAATTAAAAGAAACAATTATTATTAATAAGGAAAACAAAATAAAGATTTGATTTGTAATTTAAACTCAAAAATCAATTTGAAAAATCTGTATTAATAAAGGAAATAATTAAATAAATATTTTAAATATCTAAAGAAGAAGGATTACCTGATTTAAATTTAAATTATGTTGGTGAGAAATAAAATATATAAAATGAGATGTCATTGCGTAGATATCAAAAAGTTATGTGGAATCAAAAAAGAATTACCTGATTTGGATACTCGAGTCAAAAGTTATGGCCTTTAGAAGTTTTATTATTAAATTATTATTTTTTTTGAAAAAAAAAAGTGACACGTGTCAACACCTCATGGGAGACGCCCCATTTGGACGTGTTCCCCTTAGGGTGAGACGCCTCAATGGGGCGTCAAATGTGACGCCCAAAAGAGGCGTCACAGTGGGCAATAGATTCGTAATTTTTTTCCAAATTTACAATAAATACGTAAATATTTAATTAAAAAACATTATTTTTATTTTTTTTGCCCACTTTTATGTAATTAAGTTATAAAATATTCAATTAATCTTTTATTTATCTCGTTTTTGAGCTACGAGTTGTTATCTAAGTTGTCAAAAGAGTTATCAATCTGTTATTCTTATTCTGCATAAGTATTGCAGTTGACCATGCATTCTAGGGGATTAAAAAAAATTGTTTGAGATTCTTAAGTACATATTATTTTTCTTGGCTTAGTCCTATAATTTTTTGTTTTCGCCAATAAAATTCCTTCATTGAAATTACTTGCTTATTTTACTCTCTCTGTTTTTTTTGTGTGAATATTTTCTAAATGAAAAGGCAAGCAACTGGTACTAATGTGATCACCTATTTTTGATTGGGCTAAAAAATAATAATGAAAAAAAAGAGCCATTTTCGATTTGAATCCTATTTTTAGCTCATTAAGATTATATCTTATTTTTTTTCTCCAATAATTTATTTTCTGCGCAAGTTATATATATATATATATATATATATATATATATATATATATATATATATATATAATAGAATCAACTTACACCGGTACAAGAATAATAAATCTTACATCAAATCTTAACCGTTGATTTCATTGCATCCAATGGTTGAGATTTATTAGGAATTAAAAATTAATTAATAAGTGAGACCTAATAAATCTTAACCGTTAGATGTAGAAAATCAATGATTAAGATTTGGTGTAAGATTTATTATTCTTACACCGGTGTAAGATGATATATATATATATATATATATATATATATATATATATATATATATATATACTCAATTCAATTTATCTAATTTTATAATTTGGAGAATTTATTTTTTTAGGGTGAAATACCTAGATTGTGATAATAATACTGGAAAGAAAATAGAGCGAAAAAGGGAAATAAAAGGAAATAAATGGGAAATAAAAGGAAAACCAAAAGGAAATAAAAGGAAAACTAAACTATATAAAAGGAAATAAAAAGAAAACTAAACTATATAATGTTCTGCTGACTAACAAAAAAAAACATAACATTCAATCATTCATTCTTTCTTTGTTTCAATCCTTATTTCTTTGCTTCGAGCTGATACTCATACATACATCTCTCTCTTCATCTAAATGGCTCCTACCGTTTATATTGAACCTGAAAATATTCTCTTGAATTACCAAACAAGAAAAAGGAAGAAATCAAGGATGCAAACAAGAAAATGCAAGAAATCAAGAGTGCAATCAAGAAAATGCAAGAAGAGACAAAGAGATTCATCAGATGACGACGATGATGAGTGGACTCCGACAAAGACCCTGGTACAATTTTCTTTACCAATAAATTCCTCTTCTTTTTGCCCCAAGCTTCCCATGTTACTCGATCTATGAGTTTTGGAATTTATATGTATGTGGGTCGTTGTCTTTTTTTCCTTATCTCATGGGTTTATCTGCATTATTTAACTTGTGTTGCAAGTTTACGCTCTCTGTTTAATAAATTTGCAATCTTTGAGGTTGAGGAAGTATAATGAGAAATTTGTTTTTTATTATTTTTGTTAAATTTGCATTATTTGAGGTTGAGGTTGAGGAAGTTTAATACGCTCTCTGTATACAAAAATCAGGCAGTGCCAAAAAAATAAATAAAAAAAATACACAAAACAGAAACAGTGACAGCATCACCAAAAATTAAAAATGTTCTTTATTATTATTTTTTATTTTTATTTATTGCTTTAAAAAAATAAAAAAAAGAAAAAACAGTAGAAAATGAGAAAATCTTTCTCAGTAAAACTTTACAGTGACCCAAAGTCTTATACTTTTCACATACCCATTTACTTATTTGCCCCGCTCTGTCATCTTCATACTCTCGCCACTCTCAGCTAGTGAGTGCCATTGTTGCTCCACCATTGTCATCCACAACAAGTTTTCATCCAGAAATCTCATCATTTTTTAAAACCAGCGAGTGCCTTCCGCCACTGTTTGAGGAAGTATAATGAGAAATTTGTTCTCAGCTTCACATCGTTGGTAAGGTCGTGACTTTAAAAGATTATCGTCAATATGGGATTTGATTTTGTGAGACGTTTCTGGTAATCAGAAACAATCTATTAATTAATTATATGATTTTCTGTTTCTTAATTTCCTTTTATAAAATCCTTTTAAATTTTGTTGTTTATGGTAATAAATTTCCTTTTAACCAACGATTCATTAGTTTGTTGTTTCTTAATTTTGTTAAAATTTATGATTTGCTGTCCTGAAATTTCAATTTTTTTGTAGATATTAATTATATGAAGTGTCAGGCATTTTCAAACAATCTAACAATGGCAATTTCATCTTTTGCACAGGAACAAAAGCAACCGAGAAAATGCAAAAAAGCAAGGGTGCATCCAAGAAAATGCAAGAATAGGCTGAGGGATTCATCAGATGATGACGATGATGATGATGATGAGTGGACTCCGACAAAGACCCTCCAACCTTATGCAGTGCCGGTACAGTTTTCTTTAATTATCTCATTATACTTCCTTAAAGATTGGAATTTATATGTATGTGGGTCAAAAAGAAACAATCTATTAATTATATGATTTGCTGTTTCTTAATTTCCTTTTGTAGATTCCTTTTAAATTTCCTTTTAACCAACGATTCATTAGTTTGTTAAAGTTATGATTTGCTGTCCTGAAATTTCAATTTTTTTGTAGATATTAATTACATGAAGTGTCAGGCAATTTCAAAAAATCTAACAATGGCAATTTCATCTTTTGCACAGGAACAAAAGCAACCGAGAAATTGCAAGAAAGCAAGGGTGCATCCAAGAAAGTGCAAGAAAAGGCCGAGGGATTCATCAGATGATGACGATGATGATGATGAGTGGACTCCGACAAAGACCCTCCAACCTTATGCAGTGCCGGTACAGTTTTCTTTAATTATCTCATTATACTTCCTTAAAGATTGCAAAAAGAAACAATCTATTAATTTTATGATTTGCTGTTTCTTAATTTCCTTTTATAAATTCCTTTTAAATTTTGTTGTTCCTGGTAATAAATTTCCTTTTAACCAACGATTCATTAGTTTGTTGTTTCTTAATTTTGTTATAGTTATGATTTGCTGTCCTAAAATTTCAATTTTTTTGTAGATATTAATTATATGAAGTGTCATGCATTTTCAAAAAATCTAACCATGGCAATTTCATCTTCTGCACAGGAACAAAAGCAACCAAGAAAATGCAAGAAAGCAAGGGTGCATCCTAGAAAATGCAAGAAAAGAAAGCAAGTGTCAGATGATGAATACTCTCAACCCATGAGTTTCGTAGGTGGTAAAAGAGCTGGTAAGGTCCTGCGATCGAGCGAAAGGGTAAGGAATGGGGATGAGGCACAAAGTTCTGGGAATCAACGAACAATCATCTCTTGGCTGATAGACAACAATGTGGTGCATTCAGAATCCAAGGTATTCTGTTACAGTAGAAATAATGTGGTGAAAAATGGGAGGCTATTGCATTGTGGAAGAATAGCTTGTGATTGTTGTGGTTCGGTTTTCTCCATCGCTAAATTTGAGGCTCATGCTGATTGTACAAAGCACAGACCATCTGCCAGTATCTTCTTGGAAGATGGAAGGTCACTGTTAGATTGCAAAAGAGAAGCACTGAGTTCGCAACAAAAAAAGAATGATGTTCTGATGCAGAGCGAAAGTGGTTATGAAGACAGGAACAACAACATTTGTTCCATTTGTAGTTATGGGGGTAATCTAATGCTATGTGACCGATGTCCATCCTCATTCCACCTTAGTTGTCTTGGTCTTGAGAAAGTTCCTGATGGTGATTGGTTCTGCCCCCCATGCTGCTGCAAAATCTGCAACCGACCTTCATGTAGAGAAGATTGTGCAGATAATTATCCGGATAACTGTTTTCTCTTCTGTTATCAATGCGAGAGCAAATTTCACCTTGGATGCGCAAATAATAATAGCTTTTGCAGTGTTGATTGTGGGGATATATTTTCCAGTCTACAGAAAATGATAGGAAAACCAATTCCAGTGGGTGAGGATAACCTAACTTGGACATTGTTGAAGACCGTGAAAAGTGATAACTGTTGCGAGGATCTTGAGAGCTTAAGTCAAATTGAAAGCAAGCTGAGTATGGCTCTTAGTGTATTCCACGAGTGTTTTGATCCAATTATTGATGCTCTCACCGGAAGAAATATTATATCAGATGTTATTTTTAGTAGAAGTTCAGAGCATAAGCGTTTGAACTTTCGTGGGTTCTACACTGTGATTATGGAGAGTAATGATCATGTGGTTTCTGCTGCAACCATAAGGATTTATGGTCAAAAGGTTGCAGAGATACCTTTTGTGGCCACTAGGAAGCAGTTTCGAAGACAAGGAATGTGTAGCATCTTGATGAATGAGCTTGAGAAGCAATTGTGTCACTTAGGAATTGAGAGGATGGTTTTGCCTTCCACTGATAGTGCGATAGAGACTTGGACAAACTCATTTGGCTTTGCAAGGATGACAGATTCTGACAAGTCTCAATTGCTTGATTATGCTTTTCTAGACTTCCATGACACCACTATGTGCCACAAACCATTGATGAAAACTTCAATGTAACATTTTGATAGGATGTAAAGAAATCACAATATATGCAGTTTAATCTTAATTAGATTGCTTCATATTTTTCTTTCATTTGTATGAGAGTTGTAGCTAGATATCTCAACTCTGTTTTATCTCTCCATGCTGCGATACTGACTTGAAGGGAACATCTCCATTTCCTACTTAATCCTAGTGTGTAGCGTCATAACTGCAACTTGAATAGCATGTACTAGACAAAAGAAAATGCAGAGTAAGAGAGCAGTTCTAAACCAAGGATGGTTTTCGATTTATTATGGTTTTCGATTTTAATTATACCTCATTACTGTTAGATATTTAGTTATGTTGAATGTGTGTATTTCATTGGGTATGAAAATTATACCAACTATTGTTTGTTGAATAGTTTGTTCCCTATATGTGAGTACTTCATTGTATGTTTATTTAATTTAGATTGAATGCTTACCTAAGCCAAAGAACCTAGGCTGTTATGTTACTGCCATGTTGATTTGAATTTGCTGCCAGGGATCTTCTTTATAACCTTGGCGGTTTTATGAGGGATATTACAGTGTAATAAGGTTAAGACAATGCTTGTTTCTTTTGCAATGTGAATGGGAAGTTGTTATTACGACACTGTTTATTTAAAATACACATGAAAGATTGATTGGGCAATTGAATGTAGAAGTATTGTGGTTGACTTGATTGTGTATGCTGCAAGAATAAGGAATGAACCCCTTGGAGAATCAGCTTGGTGCCGCTGTTTGGAAAAGTGGGGCTGGCCACTTGTATTGAAAGTGCTCTATGGTGAACAATTGTGTTTATTGCTTGTTCGTATGGAAAATTTGTGTGCAATTGGTTGTTATGTGAATAAATTGCGAAGATATTTTCTTGCACTATGTCTACTTTATCTTGGACTAACCTTGTGCAAGGAAAGGGAATAAGATTTTTGAAAGAATCCATATATTGCTATTCAAAAATACGGAATAAACTTGGGATTCTTTAGCTTAAGATTTTTCACCCCCCTTTTTGGGTTACTATTTTAGGGGCCTTGATAGTATGGGATCTACCCCAAGAGAAGAGAGTTAGTTTATGTACATCTGCCCCTAAATGGAGGATAGATCAAATGATTGTTTAATGGTTTATAGGCAGAGTTTTTACATGCATTTAGATGTTATGATTCTGTTATGGAGATATAATGTGGTTATGATTATATTTTATTATGTTATGTAGTGATGTATGTATATATCATATATGTCATGATCAATCATGGTGTTGTACCTAAAACAGTTTGGGAAAACATGAAATAAGAGTATGTTACCTTATTAAATGTTCAAGTATTGGACAATATCTTGTAGGCTCAATTTTAGAAGGTCAATTGGATAATGTTGCTTGAAAAATTAAATGCTTGTGGTTGTTTGAGACATTGGGTTCGTTCAGAAACGATGTATTTTAGCATCTAGTTTGTTTTTGCATATTTAAGCAATGAATATGCGAGTAAGGAAGTATTTTTGCTATATTTTTGGCTTACGTGGATATTCGAATACTTATGGACTTGAAGATATTGGATATTGTGTAATATGTATTTAGATACTTTGTGCTATATATCTGGATACCACATTGGAAGAAAATATTTAGATAAACAAGATAACACATCTTGTATTGCAGATCTTTTTCTTTCCTAATCAGAATAGTCTAACGTTCCCCTGTTATAATTAGACATTAGGAACGGCTTTGATTGAAGTTTAAACTTGCATATTTGTTTTGTTTGAAATGTTTGCTGTATTTAAATCCTATTTTATTGAAGGTTGGAATAGTTAAAGGATATATTTCACAAATATAAGGGTCTATTTGATTTGTTTAAAAATAATACAATGAAAAGCACAAAACTCTCTGTCGAACCCTTTAAGGAGATAATTTTATTTATATATATAAATATGTAAAGTTTATTTTTATTTTTATTTTTCTTTCTTTTACATAGGCCCACATGAAATTTCCAGACATATATCTATAAGATAAAATTATATTGTAATGTTAATCCCTAGGCCTAAACATTAGGGGACAAAACAAAATTAAGGGTACTGCGCAAAATAAAAATATTTATTCCTTGCCAAACCATGGGATATTTTGGGTATGCATGAAACCTTTTTCAAAATTATTATTTTTTTTTAATTTTTGTTCCCAGAAACAGAAATGGATAGAAAACTCATTTGGTAAAATCGGTTTAAAGTTTTGTTCCTCGGATGAACCAGTTTAATTTTTGTGCTGAGGAACAGAAAATAGAATCAACTTTTGTTTTTTTGTTTTTCCGTTCCCTGGCATAAAATGAGAAACACTTATCTCTCTCAATCATTCTCCACCTCTACCATCATCACCACCACCACCATCATTCGACACGACCGCCGCCACCATCATCGCCGCCGCCGTCGTACCACTAGTGTCGTCGTCACCACCCCCACTACCACGATGCCACCGCCAACACCTCCACCCATCACTACCACCATCATCGTCGTCGTCGTCGTACCACTAGTGCCGTCATCACCACCACGATGCCATCACCACCATCACTACCACCATGCCACCGTCACCACCACCACAACTACCACGCCACCACCACCATCACCACTATCGCCATCAACCACTACCACCATCATTGCAACCACTGCCGTCACCGCCACCATTGCGATCACCACGCCACTGCCACCACCACTGTTATCAACCACCACTACCATTGCCGCAGTTACTGCCGGCACCACCTTCGCCGCCGCCACCAACCACCACCACCACCACCATCGCATCCACTTCCGTCACCACCACCACCATTACACCATGTCACTGCTACCATTATTGCTGCCACCAACCACAATTGACACCATCCCCACCACCATTGTCGCAGCTACTGTCGTTACCTCCACTACCACCGTTGTCGCCACCATTACCACTGCCACTTCCGTCACAACCACCACCACTATCATCACCATCGCTACCGTACCGCCGCCACCACCACACCATGCCACTCCCCGCCGCCGCCGCCGCCACCATAACCACACCATATGGAAAGGAAAGTGATGATACATATTTTTTATTTATTTAATAGGAATTATTTTTATTATATTATTTATTGTGTTATTAAACACAATTCTCATTCTCGGAATAAAATAGAACATGTTATCAAACACATTTTTTTCTCATAAATTGTTCCAAGGCACAGAAATAGAAATGAATTATTTCTTTTTAGAAATAGTGCTAGGGAATAGAATGATTGTCTTGCACACCCTTTTTGTCCCAAAAATCAAAATCACCTTCCCCATCATGACATTAACATGTGAATTCAGCACTCAACAACAAAACCTTTACAGGAACAAACTTTTGGCTCAATGGAAAATGAAAATCCAGGTCGAACTGAATCTTAATCATAAACCTCTTTGCCTTTAGAAACACCTTCAATTTTAATTACAACCACACATTTCTTATCGGAACCTTCCATTCCAGGAGACCCGGATCTGATTGCGTGCTTCCTCTCCTCGCAGCTGCTCAAAGACCTGGACTCAAACCCTCACTTTGTCGCGAATTCCTTCACCGCAACTTCCCCAACATCACCCCAACACTCCATTGTCATTCTCAAAACATGAATATGGTTTAGAGAGAGAAACCAAAAAGAAGGATGAAAAATTAAAATATAAATAATTAGATACATATAATGGGTCTTTATTTTGTAGTGTTACATGAAGGAAATTCCTATCATCCAACGGTAAAAGACAAAAAAAATTGATAAAAAAGGCTTTAACGATTCTAAAGTGAATGTAGATAAGTTACTTATCTATATTCGCTTCCAAAACGACATCGTTTTGGATTGAAAAATTAAAAAATTATAATGAAAAAGATTATTATAACCTTTAAAATAAATTATAATTACAAAAATATCTTGATTTTCGTCTCAAAACGACGTCGTTTTGGGTTCAATGTAGATTAATTATCTACATTGACTGTAGAAAAAGCGAATCCATAAAAAAGTGGGATAAAACACTTTGTTCAATAATTTTGTTTTGTCATATCTTAACATGATCAAATTATTTTTCTTATCACAACTCTTATTTATCCCACATATAATATGGAGCAACTTTAATAATGATTAAATGAGATACATATAATTAGATTAGTCTGATAAAACTATTAATGGTGAAAAAAATATGAGATTTTTTTTTTCTTTTTTGCCACAGAAAACACTCAAATAAAAATGAGAGATCTCATCATAAAAGAAAGAGAGAAAAATAATTTAATGAAATCCACTCATTTTCTAGGTGAGTGATGGAGAAAAAAAAGTTTAGCAAAAAAAGAAAAAACATTAAACCTAAAAAATATAGAAATTTATGTTGTCAATTTTAATATATATATATATATATATATATATATATATATATATATATATATATATATATATATATATAAGACGGGGGAGATTAATTTTTTTTTTCTCCTCCCTCATTTTATTTCATCAATTTTAAAATATTTAATTTTTTTCTAAAATTATTTTAGATATTCTATCTAATGTTTACCAATACATCGTCGTTTTAGGACGGAAATTATGGTGTTATCATTTTAATTTTTAACCATAAAATGTCGTTTCGGTGAACTTTAGACAAAATTAACTATAGTAACATTAGATATTTTTTCCCGTAATTTAATTATGACTTGTGATATTTTTAAAAAATTTAAAAATAACAATAATTGATTAGAAATTAAATTTGTTAAATAACATAATAAATGAAAAACACTTGATTGAAAAGATGTTATATTGTTAAAATTTGCCTGGCAAAAATTACAGACCTATATCATAATATATTACACCGTCATTTCTAAATATATATTTTTCATTTATGGAAAATTTTATACTTACTACCTATTTTTCTTAATATCTTTTACTACCAAATCTTAACCGTTGATTTCGTCAATCTGACGCTTATAATTTATTACAAATTAATAATTAATTAATAAGTATGATCTCATAAATTACAACCGTTAGATTGAAGAAAATCAACGGTTAAGATTCGGTAGTAACAGATAGTAAGTATAATCTCTCCCTTTATTTATAATCATTTGAAAAATATAAAATTTAATTAAAAAAATATTAACATGATTAAAAAATTATAAATAAAATTAAAGGGCCCAAATAATAAATAAATTAATTAATATATTATATTCTTAAGGATTAATTTGTCTATAACCAAATTTTTCAAAAATAAATTTAAGGGATTTTTTTTTTTGGTAATCTGAATTTAGGAGAGTTACTCTTTTATAAAACTGTCAAGAAATTCTTCTTCTCCTTTTTTCCGTTTTTTTTTTTTTTGAATCTCTTCATTCAAATGCATTCTAGCTTATTTAACATAAAAAAATGTTTAACAATTTCGTTTATTTGTTTTAATAGATTTTTTTTTTATTTTTTTTAAATCATGATCTTGGTGGGAAAGCCTCATAAGAATTAATATTTTTTATAACATAGGAAATAATTTAATCTCTTATATATATATATATATATATATATATATATGGGCAGGATCTTCTTACACCGGTGTAAGAGTAATAACTCTTACACTCAATCTTAACAGTTCATTTTCACATATCTAACGGTTATAATTAATAATTAATTAATGAGAATAATGTAATTAATTACTGTCGTTTGATGGACGAAAATCAACAGTTAAGATTGAGTGTAAGAGTTATTGCTCTTACACTGGTGTAAGTTGATCCTATCTCATATATATATATATATATATATATATATATATATATATATATATATATATATATATTGTTATTGAACACAGTGGGTGATATTAAATCACTAAGAGGTTTGAACCCATGTAAAGAATAGAAGAGAGTAATTATCAGAATTATCAGATACAGTACAATTATAAAAAACAGAACAAACTTACTTGATGTCAGATGATGAGACAGAATGAAGAATGTATGCAGAATTAAAAAAATTAAATCTGAGCCCACAGAATGTGTCTCCTTAAGACAATTTGTCCCCTCACTGATGCTAAAGGTTGATGGACAAGTGTCTCCTAGGATAGAACGAATTTTGTCTGAAGAGTGGCGGCATTACCAGTCAACAGCCCAAACGAACACAACAATATGCCAGAGGAAACTACACCGGAAATTTGAAAGGAGGATGCAAATCGTAAGAAGGAAAAATTCCGGCAGAGTATCAGTGCGGAAAATTGATGAAATTTCTGAAGGTGTCAGGGTCTATTTATAGACACCTCTCTCACCTCCTACTAGTTGTCCAATGTGGGACGTCTTAAACCCATACACCCCTTCAACTTCTCTTTTCTCTTTTCTTTCTTAACCCACTTTTTATTCATAACCAATAGATTGTCTATTCATTATCAACATAAATTCCAACAATCCCCCACATAGATAAGAAGTCAATTTATCGTGACTAAAAATGCATAAAATATAAATTCAAAGTGTAATTTCCTCAACGAGAAACAACTGCATGAAGATAGGTAGAGTTACCTTTGAACCTTCTCTAGTGAAAACCTATCGGATATACTCGGTCAATCGGTGGTCTGGGCTACTTGAACCGTCGACTTTTAGTGTATACCTAGACAATAGGAGTCACACAATTGCTTCTCTAGCATTGTTGGTCCTTTGTTGTACCCATTTTGGTCGTGGGACACCGACCTGGATCTGCGAGTGTTTTAGAGAATTGGCCTTTGAAAATTTCTCATAGAAGCGGCCCTCACTTCACACTCACATATGTGATTTCTTGTGATGTAACTCACCATACATCATCTGAACACAACAGATTAAGAAATCATTAAAAGCCTAAATGCTTACCCTCATAAATACACTGTCTTGTCATAGGAATGAGTATGAGTTTAAAAACTCCACAGTGTTTGAACAGTCGACCATCACTTAGTTGTCTCTTTGAACCTAGTTCGTGGGATCTCCACTCATCCAGGTAGAGTTACCGCAATGATCAACAATTGATAGGCCTTAAACCCATTCCTTTCGACAAATTTTCAACCAATTCTCTAGGAATCCCTTTGGTTAACGAATCTGCTATGTTCTCTTTAGACTTAACATAGTCAATTGTAATGATTCCATTCGAGAGTAGTTGTCTTACGGTATCATGTCTACGACGTATATGTCTAGACTTACCATTATACATGACGTTCTTGGCCCTTCCAATAGCGGCTTGGCTATCACAGTGTATGCATACGACTGGTACCAGTTTTGGCCAATTAGGAACATCCTCAATAAAATTACGAAGTCATTCGGCTTCTTCACCGGCTTTGTCTAAAGCAATAAATTCTGCTTTCATGATTGACCTTGCAATGCAAGTCTGTTTGGACGATTTCCAAGACACAGCACCCCCACCAAGGGTGAACACATATCCACTTGTGGATCTATTGTCGTTAGAGCCGGTGATCCAATTTGCATCACAATACCCTTCTATAACTGCGGGATATTTCTCGTAATGCAAAGCAAAATTTTGAATGTACTTCAAGTATCCCAACACTCTTACCATAGCTTTCCAATGATTTTCATTTGGATTACTAGTAAAGCGACTTAACAGACTTACTGCATAATCAATATCAGGTCTGGTGCAGTTCATAACATACATAAGGCTTCCCAACACTTGAGCATATAGCTTTTGTGCTGTAGCTTTACTGGTATTCTTTAATAAACTAAGATTTGAATATACAGAGTTCTTTACAGGGTTTATATTCAAACTTTTGAACTTCTCAAGAATTTTAGCTATATAGTGAGCCTGTGATAAGGCCAACCCTCCAGATGTTCTATGGATTTTAATACATAGGATAACGTCTTCTATCCCTATATCTTTCATATCGAATTTACTTTTAAGTAGTTGTTTAGTAGCTTTAATCATTTGATTATTACTACCCATGATCAACATGTCGTCTACATAAAGACAGACAACGACAAATCCTTTTTCAGTATTTCGAATATAGACACATTTGTCGCATTCTTTAATTCGAAATCCATTTGATAACATAACTTTGTCAAATTTCGCATGCCATTGTTTTGGAGCTTGTTTTAACCCGTAAAGGAATTTTATTAAGCGACAGACTTTTCATTCTTGTCCTGAAACAACGAAACCTTTAGGTTGTTCTAAATATATCTCTTCTTCTAGGTCGCCGTTTAAGAAGGCAATCTTAACATCCATTTGATGTATTTCTAATCTATTCAATGCAGCTACCGCGATCAACATCCTAATGGATGTGATCCTTGTAACAAGTGAATAAGTATCGAAATAGTTGAGACCTTCACGTTGCCTGTAGCCTTTTACCACAAGCCTAGCTTTATATTTATCAATAGTGCAATTTTCTTTCATTTTTCTTTTGAATATCCACTTACATCCTAAAGGCTTATTGCCAGGAGAAAGGTTTACCAGTTCCTAAGTGTGGTTGGACAAGATAGACTCTATCTCACTATTGATAGCCTCTTCCTAGAATGGTGCTTCTGGGGACGTTATAACTTCCTTATACGTCCGAGGCTCATTTTCTAACAGATACGTCATAAAATCAGGTCCAAAGGATGTGGCTGTCCTTTACCTCTTGCCACGTCTAGGTTCATCTTCTATATCCTCTTCAGGATCAATATAAGTTGTAGCATCCCAAGGTATCACAACATTATTATCATTATTACCACTTGACTCATGTCATTTATTATACGGAAATATGTCTTCAACGAAAGTAACTTCCCTTGACTCAATAAACATATTAACATGTATATCTGAGACATCAGATTTATAAACTATAAACTGATAAGCACTACTATTAAGTGCATAACCGATGAATACACAATCCACAGTTTAGGTCCGATTTTTAACCTTTTAGGTTTAGGAACCGCAACCTTAGCCAAGCACCCCCACACTCTAAAGTATTTCAAGGATGGTTTCTTTCTTTTCCATACGTCGTATAGTATGCTCTTTGTCCTTTTTTGAGGCATTCTATTAATAATGTAATTAGCCATCAAAATGGCTCCCCCCGCCACAAATTATGTGGTAAATGATGCTTCCCGGCAAGTGTACCGATCACACAAGTAATATAATGATGAGAAAAGTATCGTCTCCACAGGGATTGTGATCGAATATCAAATAATCGTTCCTTTTAAGACGGAAAGAATTCAAATAGATGTGAAAAATATTGTGGATTTGAGTAACAATAAGAACTAAGATAAAAATGTATTTTTGGATTTTTGTTATGAAAAATAAAACAGAGATTGATTTTATAAAATATAAGAAGACATTGTAGCTAGAGTGCACTCACCATATGATCCTACCTTTAACTCTGGATTGATTTAAAATACTCATTTAAATAAATACTCAGATAATTTATGTCTAAAAATATTAAGTAGCTAACCCTCAATTCCTTGCAAGGTTAACCCTTTAACCCCAATTGAAACCCCAATTCCTTGCAATGTTTCTCATGGAATTAAGCAATGAACACGATAAATTAAACATCTGCAATAATATATACGTCTATTCCTAGCACGCATACAAATTGTTATCTTACTCCCTTTCAAGATCAAAAACCCCAATATTCCTATCTAGGTTTCTTACCCTCAAATTATCATCAACTATTAGATTGATCAATTCTAACAAAGAAGATAGAAATTAAGCACAGAGTAGAGATAAATATAAATATATAAAAGAGTAATTACAAATCAATCTGTTGTAACAAGGGTTCACATAGGGTTTGTGACCCTATCTACGATAAAAAGTACTAGCCAACCATTGTCATGGCTGACATAAAATTATGAAAGATAAAGATGAAAGAATGTAATTACAAAAAGAAGAGAAAGAACAATCCTTTGTTCCTCTCCTCCTTCTGAAATCCTTGTTTTCTTCTCTGACGTCGAAAAGTCTCCCAAAACGTCCTCAGAGCGTTCTTTTATAATCTTCCTTCACTTCTTCTAAATTTGCCCTTCAAAAGCACGATGATGTTATTTCCCATAAACTGGCGCGAGATCGCGCCACTTTGCTGGAATTTGGCCCAGGCGGCTGGCTGGTGCAGGATCGCGCCAAAGTGGCGCCAGATCGCGCCACTTTTCTGGAAAATGGCCCAGGTCTCCACGGTGTAGCTCAGAACCCACGTCCGTGCAGATTCGCGCCAACAGTCTTTTGAAATTTCATTTTCTCTTTCTTTCTCCCTATATAAACACAACAAATAGGTGAGAAATATCATTGAAATGGAAAAGTCAACATAATTAGCAAATATGTAAATAAATTGCTCTTTTATGACTTAATCCTTATCATTTTTAGCTTGGAAAACTACATATTCCAGAGGCACATCAAATCATTCCCAGATTTAAACATTATTGTCCCTAGCAACAGACAAGATCCAAACATAGAAAAACCAAAAACAACAATCTAGCACAACATCACGCAGACAATCAATAGATCACTATGCTAAGCATGACTGAATCAATGCAAAGAACTCCTAATAATGCCTTCTATTCTCATGAAAATGTCAGAATCTAACTTGAACACCCCTCACCAAGATAAACACTCAACACTCAAGTGTTTGAAGGAATACCAATCACTCAATCCACCACAACAATAGCACTACCATAAGCTTAATCATATTCTCAAGTTCCTAAAGATGAGGAACATTAACACATGCACAATCGATCAAAAGGACTTCACATGGATGTAACTTGGCATGGTTTAGGGGTAGGAAATTATGGGAAGTAGCTAAATTATAAGTTTAGATTGAAACATTGATATACATTTGCAAAACAATCAAATCTCAAACAAATTTAAGCTCCACTATTCTTTAAGATCAGGGATCCATCCCTTTTATTTTCCCACCTTTTTCACATTGCTATATACACTTTCTCTCTATCTTGATATAATTTTTATTTTTTTAATTTTTTAGAGAGATACTACTTAGCTTCAGTGGAGTTTACCTCAATTGATTTTCTTTTCTTATTAAACATTTTAATGTCAACAAAGGTAAGACAATAGGAATATGGCTAAGCAATCAGCAGGAATCATGAAAAAATAGGCTCAGGCTCAAAGGGGTTAACAATGGAAAAATCAAACAGGTGGGCAATTTGACCATGGCTAACAAGAATAAAATTGCCTTAATCATTTCAATCAATGCATGTATCACAGAGAAATAGAGCAAGTTCTAGAATACCATTACAGTGAGGTCTCTCAAGAATAAAAATAAGTGTTTAAGCACAAAACCTCACCAGCTATGGTATCAAGCTAGACTCTCAAAAGAAACATCAGACATCATTAATCATTCAGCATAAAATTCAGACAAACGAGCAATCATGAATTCTACTCATGTCCATGCAATATCATGCCAGAAGTTCATACAAAACATGCTTTCCATGATGAAATTAGTCAAGTTAACTAGGGAAAGCATATCTAAACCTGGGACTTGCTCAGAAAATATTTTCCAAGAATTTCCCAATTTTTTTTATATGAGCAAAACCAATCAAAATACTAATAAAAATAAATATAAAAAACGGGTTAGAATATCTCCCCCGATATAAAGTGCATTTCCACTCCTGCAACTATCCTGCATGACAATGCTTCCCCATTCCCAGATTTAGAAAATTGATGTCCCCAGCAATAACTAAATCCAAGACTTATCACAACTGCACAATGGAACAAACAACATAGGATGGATAATAGTAAGAGCAGCACAATATCAAAGTATGAGGACATATACAACCCAAATATAGTCTAAGTGACCTTAACATCAACCTAAAGGTCACCACTAAAAACAACAAAAGACAAAAGTAAACTAAAAATATATACAATAAATCTCCGATAGCAAGAGATATAATCAATCCTCCATGTCATCTCCCTCAGCATGGGATGACTCAGGAAACGGAGGAACTGGTGGTTTCCTGGGCCTCTGCAGAAACAAACAGGAAATCATCAAAAGATGCAAAAGCAGAAGTCTTAGCCCTTTTTGGTACCGCTAGTTTTTTTTCTTAGACTTTCCAGCTTGTGAACCCTAAAAACCAGAAATATTTCCCAATGCACAGAATATGACAATAGGGCAATTAGATCACAAGTAATCAAGCCGGAAGTATATAGCAAACCACCATTCCCAGATTTGATTCCAACTTTATCTCAAAAATAAAATAGAACAAAGCAACAGTTGGAATCAAATCCAGAAAATAATATGTCAATGCATCTTAGCATACAACTCAGCATTTTAATCTAGATAGTCAACATAGCAAGAGGTTCAAAGGAAACAAATAACTAAATAGAAAATAAAAGAATAAAAAAATAAACTCTACATTGGGTTGCCTCCCAATGAGCGCTTGTTTAACGTCACGAGCCTAACGATTAACTCTTTCAAGAATTGTTTTCTTTGAGAGACAGAGTCTCGGTGTCTCTCTCACAGATCTTCCTTTTGGCGGTATTCAAACTCCGGTAATCCCCACACATCCTCCAACCAATTATAATTCTGGTCGGAATTAGTTCATTTTTTTCGTTGTGGACCGCAGTGACGCCTCCCTTCTTCGGAACAGTCTTCACTGGACTTATCCAACCAGTATCTGAAATCGGGTAAATTATACCAGCATCAAGAAGCTTAGGAGAGAATTTACTTGTAATAATAGCACTGCACTCCTCAGTAAGTGCTACAGTTTGCCACTCTTGTAACTTGTGCTTCCTTGACAAAAGATCCTTCATGAATTTAGCATAATTAGGCATACTAGCCAGAGCTTCAGCAAAGGGTATATTAACATGCAACTTTTTGAAGATATCAAGAAATCTGGCATATTGCTGCTTCTGAGCATCTTTCTTGAATCTTTCAGGATAAGGTGCCATGGCTCTCACATATCCAGGACTCATCTCAAATTTCTTCTTTTCAGCAACAATCAGTTGCTCTTCTTCTTCATCTTTCTGAAGAGGCTTCACAACCTTAGAAGGAATTACAACTTCTTTTTCTGGCTCCTCAACCTCATTAAGCTTCTCATCAGCCCCCATATTTATGTTTGGCTTTTCTGGGGCTACCACCACTTTATCACTTCTAGTTGTGATAGCCATACAATCTTCCTTTGGATTAGTAATTGTATTACTAGGGAAGGTACCTGGAGTTCTATCAACAATTTGTTTAGCTAGTTGGCCAATTTGATTCTCTAAATTTCTGATAGATGCATTTGTGTTCTTTGTATTGGCTCTAGTCTCCTCCATGAAAGCATTAGAATGTTGAGCCATTTGTCCTACTAGCTTCTCCAAATCAGAAGGTTCCTTGGATTGGATTGGTGGAGGCTGCAAATAATTGTTAGATTTGAAGTCAAGACCAGTTCCCTGAATCCTCATTTGAAAATTACTACTTCCGGCAGAAAAATTCTAATTTCTTGGAACATTTTGCTGCGGAGGTCTTTGGTCATACCCAATTCCATTCACCTGCATTTTTTGAGGAAAATCAGAAGACATCAAAGAAGGACATTCATTAGACTCATGATTGTCCTAGCAATATTCACACACAACAGCAGCAGCTTTAGCCTGAACGCCAGAAATCTGCATCTTATCAAGCCTTGAAGTCAAAATTGCAATTTGCTGAGATAATAGCTTATTTTCAGCCAGCACAACATCATTGCCTTCTTTAACAGTCCGTTGTACACCGATATTGTTAATATTAATTATGATATTAAGCGCAGTTACAATCACAGCAATTCATTTATAAAAATGCGAGTAAACTTTTTCTGTTTATTACGCGAACGTTTAAAACAATAAAAGCGTAATAAATAAAAGTTGTGACCGTAACGTAAGAGCTAATGTGCTATTGAGTTTGAAAATGGCAATATTAGTGTAAGAGCTAATGTGCTATTGAGTTTGGATGGCATTATTAGTGTAAGAGCTAATGTGCTATTGAGTTCGGATGACATGATTAGTGTAAGAGCTAATGTGCTATTGAGTTTGGATGGCATGATTAGTGTAAGAGCTAATGTGCTATTGAGTTTGAAAATGGCATGATTAGTGTAAGAGCTAATGTGCAATAGAAATTGAAATTTGCATGATTAGTGGAAGAGCTAATGTGTAATAGAAATTGAAATTTACATGATTAGTGGAAAGGAACATACCCCGGAAGTCATAATGAATTATGCATATGTGAAATATGTTTAGTATACCACTGTTCCTATGATGAGGGTAGCCTCATGTGTTTATACAAAACACATCTTGCCGTTAGATACAGATATATTATGATTGTTAGCTTTGTGCGGCTTATGTGCCCGGAGGGTATGGCTATCTCCGTGCGGATTATATTCCCGGAGACTCTTGTTATCTCTGCGCAGATTATGTTCTCGGAGACTATATTTATCTTATATGAGGAATATGATACAAGGGAGTATCCTGCATCGATGTGACTGCTAGTACAGATGAGATGCCTTATGTAAATGCACAACGAGGATTGTGTCGTGTAAAGAATGCAAGATGTGATATCAGGTAATTTTAAGTGAATAGTAATATATCAAATATGTGAGGCGTCATGAGAAGGTATTTTGAGGTATGATTTCTGAACACTCGGTGATGTGTAGGTGTGTGTATCAAGTGTGGTGACATGGGTTTTGGGTTTTGCGGAAATTGTGAAGTTGATTGGGGGTTCTTGCCCTATGGGAAAGGATAGCAACTTGTTGATACTGATAATTGAGTAAATGTTTTGCTAGGAGGACTAGTGATGAAAAAACGTGGAGTTAAGATGGTGGCCTGATGGCCTTCCATAAGAAGTTAGTTGTGATGGAATTAGGTGAAAATGTATAATAAGGACCAGTAACTTATTGTGGTGACTAAAGAAATGTTGATAACTCGATGGAGTGATTTGGAGTACGGTATATGATACATGCTAGGTGTGAGAGACATATCCTTTGGAGATACACAACATTGATAAAATTTTAGAAAATTGCTTAAGGGTGAAATTAGTTCCATGTGATAGAACGATTATGCTTGGAAATTGCAAATGTAAGGAGACTTATGTGCGAGGATTACGATATAGTAATTTAAGTTTGATATCCATGATTAAATGTCAATGTTAAGAAAATAGGGGTATAAATGAATGAAATATATGTTGAATCTACAATATTGATACGGAATGATGAGTAAAAAAAAAATTGGCTAGTTGGTGAAAATCTCAGGCATAAGACCTTTGATGTAGAAGTCATTGATGGATTTTGTGTTTAGACTTGGAGATGGCTAATTTGATAGATAGACGAACAATAGGTGAAAATTATTGATATGACGTTGTAGGTAGAAAATTTCATGAGTGGGTTTGTGGTTGAAGGCCTTAAATGGCTAATCGGAAATATAAACGATTATGAGGGTTGTTAGTTTCGTATCACAAAGAGAAAAATATAGATGTGATTATCTAAGAAGATGTGAAGACACGTGACAAAGTAAAGTAAAGTGTATAAATATGGAATTTAATGTGAGTTGGAATTATTGGGTACTGTAAAGTGCCATTGAAACTAGAAGGTATGTGCTGTGTGAAAGCTAAGGAAGCAATGAAATGGTAAGATTAGTAACATTAATGGAAAGGACTGGTGTATTGGGGTATTGTTGAAACAGTAGTGGCAGCGAAAGGATCGAAGTACTAAAGAAAACGTCAGTTAAAATATTCAGGAAATGACAGGTAAATATAATTGGAGATTGTCTGATGTTCTTGTGCATGACCTTGGGTCAGATAAATAGATAAAGATGAAAAGGAAGTGAGGTTAGGTAGACAAATTCGTAACATAACCATATTATTGCCTATAAAACTAGTGAAAGAGCAACCGTGGCCCATGGAAAATTTAAAATATTGTGAATTAGAAAGTCATATCACCGGAATAGACAAGTATTTTTGAAGGATTGGGGAATGATGGATACCACAAAAACGAGGTTATGCCTGTGACGAAAGTAAAATGGTAAGATGCACACCTGATGAGGCTACTTGAAAGTGGAAGGACGAGATTCTCGGGCTATATCCTGAGTTAGCGGACAGGTATGATTTAATTTTGCAGAAAAAATTCTAAAGGGTGATTATAACACCTCGCAATTCTAAATTATATATTAAAATATATTAAATGAGAATTAAAGGAAAGGATTAGTGAAAATCCTGAAAATTAGGCCAAAATACAAAGTAATGGCAAAACGGTAAATTAGCCATGCACACAACCCTAGGAAGGAAATTGAGTAAGAGGTCTCGAATGATAAAAATAACCCTGGAAATGGATTCAGAACGAAAAATTGAGCGGATAGGAAAGTTTCAGAAAATTTTTTTGTGATTTTGGAGTTGTTTGCTCAAGCCATTGCTTGGAGATCACTTGGAGGAGTCTTGTGACTTGATTGTGGGTAAGATTCAACACCTTTTCTAGCTTGATTCATGAATTTAAATTTTGAAAACCTAGAGCATGAGTTGTGTAATTGATGTAGTTAGAGAGCTCAAATGGAAATTGTGTATTAGATGATAATATCTTAGAATGATGTGTTAGAGCTATAAATGCAATAAAAATTATTGATGAAAAATATGATTTTTAACTTAGAAAAATTTGATGGTGCCATGACTTTATGTTTTGAAATTGTGATAGGATTGTATTGGTGTGTTGTTGTATGATTAAATGATGTTAAAATGGGATTGTATGAGGTGTGGAATAGTTGGAATTGATTGAAAATCCCTTGGTGTGAGCTTTGGTGCATTTCGGCCATTGAGTGGAAAATAAGGGAATTTATGTTGTTGAAATTGTTTGGATGATGTATTATGTATTGTATGGTAAATAGATGGGTTGTGTGGTGGTTGGAAGGTTGGAAAACCAATGGAAAAATAATTGATAGTGTTGAGAGGTGAAATGGAACCTAGAGCAAAATATTAGGCAAAATGATGTTTGAATGATGTAAAATGAAAAGTGGCACTTGATATGACCTTTTGGTAACCTAAGGATGCCTAAGAAAATGAGAAAGAAAATTTAGAAAAATAAATTGTAAAATAACACTATGTAGGCCGAACCTACCTTGTGTGGGTGAGATTTTTGACGTTTTCGTATTTTGATAGAATTGCCGTGTATTGATGATTCGTACATGGTTGTTGTAGGTTGCCGTACGTAGATTTGAACCGCGAACCGTGAGTTCGGTGGATTGCCCTTGGTCCCGGATCAAGTGGGATTGAGGTGAGTAATTGGAACCATGCTTGTATAATTAGTAACTTGCATGTGTTTGTATGAATTGTAAGTAATTGGGAATGTCCTCTGTGTAGGCATTTCTGTTGTATAACGAGCTCGCAAATTATATTGCATTGGAGCTACCTGGAGAGGATTATACAGGTAACCTCTTGGTACTGGGGCTTGATCCCCTTGTGTGTTCCACCATGCCCGTTGAGGGTGATGATAGGAAGTGTATGTAAGTAATGTAGAATAACATGATCATGCATTTAGTATGTATGTTGGTACATAGGATGTACCGAGTCTCTGGCCAGTAGACAGTTTGCCTTCGGGCGTTACGGACTTCCACTGGATAGGTCTCCGAGAGGGAGTTCCAGTTGACCTAGAGTCGTGGTGTGTGATCCGGATAGGATAATTTAACACATACTTGACACTTTTTATTAATACATTCAAATTTAGGTAGTAAATCTAAATGAATTAAATTCTTAATTGATTTTAAATTAACGTGTCCTAATCTATTATGCTATAAATTAGAAGACTAAAGCAAGTAAACAGAAGTAGTAGTATTATTAATATTATCAGAATTGTTTACAGTCATCACATTCAGTTTGAAAAGTCCCTCACTAAGGTAACCCTTTCCTATATACACATCATTCTTAGTAAGTACAAACTTATCAAAAACAAATACAAGTTTAAAGTCATTCTTGGTTAACAGAGATCCAGAAACTAGGTTTTGCGAATATCAGGCACATGGAGCACATCATTGAGTGTCACTATCTTGCCAGATGTCATCTTCAAAGCCACTTTACCCACACCTTCAACTTTTGAAGTAGATGAGTTACCCATATAAAGCTTCTCATCATTATCAGTAGAAGTATAAGAGGAGAACATCCACTTGTTTGAGCAGACATGTCTGGTGGCACCAGTGTCCACCCACCATTCCTTAGTATCCCCCATCAGATTGCACTCCAACACCACTGCTGCCAGATTCAGTTCTTCAACCTTATCAGCAATATCAACCATGTTGGCTTGAGTGGTCTTCTTCTTCTTATTGAACTTTTGAGGCTTCCTCTGATTTTTCTTTTGTTTCTTCTTACAATCCCTTGCACGGTGGTCAGGATTCCCACAGTTGTAACAGTTGCCTTTGAACTTTTTGCCCTTTCCTTGCTTAGCATCTCCATCTTCAGAATATTTCTTCTATTTTGACTTTGGTCTCTCTTCAACCATATTAGCCTTAGAGACCGTAGGATTGTTGCCATTCCTTTTATCAGACATCTTATTATCTTCTTCTATCCTCAATCCCATGATCAGATCTTCAAGTGACAATTCCTTGCGCTTATGCTTGAGATAATTCTTGATATCTTTCCAAGAATTTGGTAACTTTTCTATGAAAGCAGCAGCTCTGAAAGACTCACTAACAAACATTCCTTTTGCATGAATTTCATGGACAATCACTTGAAGTTCCTCAACTTGACTCACAACAGATTTGGAGTCTTGCATCTTGAAGTCCAAGAATCTGCCAACTATGAATTTCTTTAAGGCAACATCCTCAGTTTTATACTTCTTGTCCAGACTATCCCAAAGTTCCTTACTAGTCTTCAGGGTACAGTACACATTATACAATGTGTTGTCTAGACCATTGAGAATATAGTTTCGGCAAAGGAAGCCAGAATGCTTCCATGCATCAATGGCAGCAACCTTTTCCTTGTCAGGTTGTTCTCCCTCATCCAATTTAGGAGCATCTTCCTTGAGGAAACGTTCCAGATTCAGAGTTGTCAAATATAAAAACATCTTCTGTTTCCAACGTTTAAAAATAGTCCCATTGATTTTTTCAGGTTTGTCAGCATGCATTGGAACAGAGGCAGTAAGATTGGCAGAGTTTGTACTTGCACTTGTCATTTCTGTTACACAAACAGAAACCGAAATGAATCACACAAATTAATTCAATAATCACACAGTAAGTTAAAAACAGTATATAAAACAGAAAAATAGAATATACTTATCATAGGTTCAAAACACCAAATTGTCTTAAGATTGTTATTGAAGACAGTGGGTGATATTAAATCACTAAGAGGTTTGAACCCATGTAAAGAACAGAAGAGAGTAATTATCAGAATTATCAGATACAATGCAATTATAAAAAAAAGAACATTCTTCATTCTGTCTCATCATCTGACATCAAGTAAGTTTGTTCTATTTTTTTATAACTGCACTGTATTTGATAATTTTGATAATTACTCTCTTCTGTTCTTTACATGGATTCAAACCTCTTAGTGATTTAATATCACCCACTATCTTCAATAACATATATATATATATATATACATGTATATATCTGTGGAGGAAAAAAACAACATGCCTCCATACATGTGTATAGAGCCGACAAAACGGGTTCGACTCGACGGGCCAATCCACCCCATCAGTTAAACGGGACGGGGCGAGCTAAGTTTTTTAACCCATCTCAAAAGCGGGACAAACTCGTTTTTTGGCGTATTAATGGAGGGCATATGCAGGCCGAGATGAGTCAGTGTAAAATAGGTTCGAATTGACAGACTAACCCACTCAATCCGTGAAACGGGGCGGGCTCATTTTTCATGGGATGATACGGTGGTGAGGCGAGACTAGCCACGCATTTTACCAGCTCTACATGTGTAGTGTTATCTCCTATTAAATGTGAAATTAATCCCATAGTATAACATACAGACACTTAACGAGTATTCTTTGAGTTTTGCTCTAAAACTTTTCTATAACACAGAGAACACCAGTTTTCAACTTCTTCCCCTTTGCGGGTTTAGGCAGTTTTTTATTTCTCAGGCGAGTCTTCTGCTTCCTCTTATGGTGCGTTGTTTTATGCTGCTTTCCCATTTTGTTGAATTTTGTGCATGTTGCTGATGATGGGGCTTCTTGAGCTTGTGTAATATTTAAATGTGTCTGATAACTGCAATGCTAGATCTAGAGTCATTGTTTCTTTAATTAAATGACTAGGCAGAGCAAAGTGTATTTCGTGTGATGATATATGATGGTTTTGTTCATTGTTCTGGGTCTTCCTTCATGTTCTATGTTCATTGTGATGACATGAATTGGCTATTTTGTCATTCAGTGTTTCATATTCACAAGCCTTTCGTTAGGTAGATGAGTGCCAAAGTTAGACAAATGATAACTTAAGAGAGTGTACTCTCCTAATGAACAAATTTAGAGTGATCTTTTAGGAAAGATTTTTATAGCAACTCAAGTTTTAAATATTCTCTGAAGGGAACAAAATATTAATTTGGTCTGCATAAGGGCGAAATTAGGATTAAAGAATGTCGAATTGTTTGTTAAATATGGTCTGCATGCATGATAAAAAAAATATATTGAATTTATGCAGGATGTATGTTCAAACAACCACCATAATATTTCATTCTTCAGTTCATCTAAATTACATTATGGTGATCACCTCGATCGATAAGGTTAAATAATTAATTTATAATTCCACTTCTCTGGTTGGATCGAAGAAGTATATATGGTTATCATTGGTGAACTTGACAATCATTGCTGCGGACAATGTTTATATTTCAATTTATTTAGAAATTTATTATCTTATTTTTCATAGATTTGCTTCTTTATTTCTACAAGCAGATTAATTATATATTTTGATAAATCTAAATATATTTTAATGAAATTTAAGCTTGCCAAACAAAATGCTGGTAAGATTAATTTTAACCAATGAGCTGGTCATAAATTGGGTTTGGATCGTGACATTTACTCAAATTATAAAGTAGTTGTTACTTTTTTTTCACTCGGATTTTAGGTAGAGCACTTTTATGTAATTAAGTTATAAAATATTCAATTAATCTTTTATTTATCTTGTTTTTGAACTACGAGTTGTTATCTAGGTTGTCAAAAGAGTTATCAATCTCTTATTCTTATTCTTCGTAAGTTTTGCAGTTGACCATGCATTCTTGGGGATTAAAAAAAATTGTTTGAGATTTTTAAGTACATATTATTTTTCTTGGTTTAGTCCTATAATTTTTTGTTTTGACCAATAAAATTCCTTCATTGAAATGTTGGGCTTCCTCCTTCAATGCTAAGCCCAAGTCCATTAAGGGGTTTTCCAAAAATTCTAAACCTTAAACCCTAGATTTCACCTCCTCTATATATTCATTAGTTGTGGGTAGAGGCTATGTTAGAGAATAGATTTGAGAGAAAAATTATTTGAGTGATTTGTGAGCAAAGCTTTAAGCTTTGTATTATCTCTAGAGAGAGTTTGAGTGAAACATCTCTAGGGAAGTTTGATTATCACCATTGTTGGAGAGGTTGAGTGAACCACCACTTTGGTGAATCTTGATTCTTTGTATATATTATTTTTATAGTGGACGTTTGATCTGGACTAGGTCCCGTGGGTTTTTACTTCTTCATTGGAGAATGTTTTCCCCACGTTAAAACTACTTGTGTTCTCTTTCTCTCTCTCTCTCTCTCTCTCTCTCTCTCTCTCTCTCTCTCTCTCTCTTTTGTTTGTGTTTTTCATTTTTCCGTTGCACTACCGACCTGGTGAAGTTTAGGCCGAGGTAATTGCCGAGATCCAAGATCTTGTTGACTGACTTCCGCAAAAGGCTGTTAAGCCGAGCTTGAGGGAGCCGAGTTCCCAACAGTGGTATCAAAGCTCGAGTTCGACGGGTTCTGAGGGAGACGAGATGAAGACTGTAACACCCTGTATATATTCGGTAATGTTATCATACTATCATATTAAGCTGCGCTTAATTAAAATTGCGGAATATCTTTTTCTTTTCAATTATGATGTCATTATCATTACTAACTTGCTTATTAATCAATTAATAAAACATCGCCTGTATGCAATTGCAATAAAACAGCTAACTGAAATACCTCATTAATTAAAACAACATAATGTATGTCTCTAGTCACGGAACTACAACACGTATACCGGACCAACTATCAGTTTATACAACTCAACTCAAAAGTAGTAACAACATAGTGGCATGGACAACTCCCATGCTCATCCAAATAAGGCAACAAAGCCCAACATAGTCTCAACTTCAACAACATAATAATAATGCGGAAAACATAAACAGCATCCAGTCCAGTCATGCTAGCAAATAAGCCGTAATATCATAATCAGCTAAGCTCTGGCCTCCTGCCGCCAGAGGCATCAATCACCATACTACCTGAACCTGAAATAAGCATTCCCCAAACGTGGGGTGAGATCTCTAAATAAGAAATCTCAATAAGACAAGGGGTCCTCAAGGATCTTCCACCCCAAGTTCACTTACAAGTGCAATATAAGTTCAAAAGCAGTTTATCATCATCAGTTCTAAAATAGTGCAATGCAGCAGATAATCATGTCATGCGTGTCAATACTATTCTACTGATCAGAGAAATGCAGGAATACGTCTATTACCCACACAATATGCAAGACACTACTTGCACCCACCCCACGAATTCACCATCTTGTATGACACCACATACTCAGGCTTACCGACTAAGTGGAAACAACACATACATATTATAAGCCATTACACATATCAGCTCAAAAGCATTTCAAATATCCAAAGCATGTAACACAGCACACCCCCATGGGACATGGTGGAACCACAACATGGCTAAACTGAGGACACGAAAGCTTACCTTGCAAGCTAACGCCCAAAGCCAAGAGTCCACAGCTGAAAGTCCAAACACAGCAGATTCACAATCTGTTATGGACCAATAATATATCAATAAACATGCACCGCAAGCATACAATATTAAGACGACGCATTTCCATTACCTTTTACGTCTTAAGGCTTCACACAAGCCATAAGCGCTTAATCACATGATTCTGACTTATATTAATTAATTACAGAAGTTCAACTTCCTCAAACTAGGGTCCACAAACCCACAGATCAGTTCTGGATGAACAGTACGCTACTGTTTCTCGCAAACCCAGAATATCCGGATATTCCTCGGGGACATATCCGGATATGCAATATCCGGAAATCTCACAGGCAATATCCGGATATCCAATATCCGGATATCACTCTGGCAATATCCGGATATCAATATCCGGATATCCAGATCTCCATATCCGGATATCAATATCCGGATACCCATATTCGAATATCAATATCCGGATATTCCACGGCAAATATCCGGATATTTCGCGACAGAATGCAGTTTCTGCATTTCGCGAAGATATCCTTCCAAGGTTCCATTTTTAACACTTCCAGAAGCTTAAACATGCATCTTAAGGTTCATAGAGGTTCATATGACAGTTGGTTACTTGTTTAATTCATTAAACATGCCAAGACTTCATCTTTAAGCAACAAAACTCAAGACCAAGGTTGGTACAACTCACCAAGGTTCAAAACAGAGGCAAAGGCTGCTCTTGGAGCTCACCACCAACTCCAAAGGTCCTAACTCAGCAAAGGACACAAAAATGCTACCAAAGCTTGGCCTTTTCCTCACAAAGGAAGCTTCTTGAAGCTTCACAAGCCAAGAACAAGGCTCCAACCACCCAAACAAGGAACTCAGCCCCAAAACTCTCCCTCAAACAGCAACACAACTCAGAACACAAGCCACTACTCACTTTCCAAGATGACTCTCACTCACACCAAGTGTTTACAAGGAAAAAGTGGAAGAAAATGGCCTCAAAGCTTCAAGAAATGAAGGAGAAAGCCAAAGGGCATGTTCTGGTCACCCACACTCAGCAAGGTTCACGTAGGAAATGTGTATGGCCTAGGGTTTTGGGCCATACTTTAGTATTTATAGTCGCTTAACACTTAAACGCACAATATTAACTTTAAATGCTACGCTTAGCATTTTAATCCCAAACTTTGGATTCTTAACCTACTCAATTTTACAAGAATTAACATATTTTTCTTATAATTTTCGGAGCACATTTCCGGTATGCGCTATTCATAGCCAGTACCAATTTCTGGCACCAGTTCTCATTATTTTAACTTGAAACTCGTTTTACAAGTCCTACATATTATTCTAGTAATTATCATGCACTTATTATAATTTTCCAGGATACTTTTTCGGTACGCATTTATACCGACTAGCAGAACCGGTATCTGCACTTTTCTTCCGAAAAATGACTTTCAGCATTCTTAATCACTTACTATAATTATTAAAGCCTCATAATAATTATTAGGGTCAATTATGGAATTATTTCCTAATTTCACATAATTAATTAATTAATTGACTTCTTAATTAACGGTGCGGGTTCTTACATTCACCCCACCTTTTTAGGATTTTGTCCTCAAAATCAGAATATACCTGTCTCGGAAATCGGGATACTGTCGGAGAAGATTGTCCTCTCGCTCCCAGGTACACTCCTCAGGAGTTCTTCCTGACCATTGCACTTTGACCATCGGAATGATCTTGCTCATCCGCTGCTTCTCGCCACGATCGAGAATCTTGAGTGGTCCGACGGGAGTTTTCAAGTTCTCCCGAACCTCCACATCATCCGGTTGCACCACGTGCGAAGGATCTGCTACATACTTGCGAAGTTGAGACACGTGAAATACGTCGTGGATATTGGCTAGGTTCGGAGGCAAGGCAAGCCGGTAGGCAACAGGTCCTACTCTACCAAGAATCTAGTATGGCCCAATAAACCGCGGGCTCAGCTTCCTTACTCCGAGTGCCCGTCCAACACCGGTGATAGGTGAAAGTCTCACAAACACGTGCTCACCCTCACTGAACTCCAGTGGACGATGCTTGGCATCGTAGTAACTCTTCTGGCGATTCTGCGCCTGCTTCAGCTTTTCCCTGATCATCTGGATCTGCAGGGTGGTATCTTGGACAAAGTCCAAGCCAAACAACTCACGATCCCCAACCTCAGACCAGTAGGTAGGTGTACGATACCTCCTACCGTAGAGCGCCTCGTAGGGTGCCATGCCCAGGCTAGCATGGAAACTGTTGTTATACGAAAACTCAACCAACGGAAGGTACCTATCCCATGCCGAGCGTTGCTCCAACGTGCAAGCCCGCAACATGTCCTCCAAGGTCTGGATAGTCCGCTCAGTATGTCCATCAGTCTAAGGGTGATAGGTTGTACTCAGTCTCAACTGAGTCCCAAAAGCTCCCTGCAGCGCCTCCCAGAACCGAGATGTGAACTTCGGGTCCCTATCACTGATGATACTCTCGGGCACCCCGTGAAGCCTCACGATCCCGCGAACATACAGTTTGGCCAACTGCTCAGTTGTAAAGCTCACCTTCATTGGAAGAAAATGGGCAGACTTCGTCAGTCTGTCCACAATGACCCATATCGAGTCACAACCAACCTGAGTCTTCGGCAAACCCACAACGAAGTCCATGGAAATGATCTCCCATTTCCATTCCGGAATCTCAAGAGGTTGAAGTCTACCAGACGGCTTCTGGTGTTCAATCTTCACCTTCTGGCAGATCAAACACTTGGACACATACACAACTATGTCCTTCTTCATTCCTGGCCACCAGAAATTCCTTTTCAGGTCTTGGTACATCTTTGTAGCACCAGGGTGAACAGTAAACTGTCCCTTATGGGCCTCCGCCATAACCTCCTCGGTCAAAGGACCTCGAGGAATCACCACACGCTTCTGAAACAACAGAAGTCCATCCTCATTCAAAGACACACCGTCTCGGTTCTTCACGTAGTCGAGACACTTTCTCTGCACTTGCGCCTCTTGGATCTTGTCCATAAGCTCATTCCTGACTCTCTCAGTCTCCATCTTGAGAAGTGCAACCCCAAACAAGGTTGTCACCTTCAGATCTCGAAACTTCTCTATGAGGTCGAAGTCACCCGTCGTCAAACTGGATAGACTCACAGATTTCTGACTCAAAGCATCAGCTACCACATTAGCCTTGCCAGGATGGTACTTCAACTCAAAGTCGTAGTCCTTCAGAAACTCCATCCATCTCCTCTGCCTCATGTTCAGCTCCTTCTGATCAAACAGATACTTCAAGCTCTTGTGGTCACTGAACACCGCAAACTGCATACCGAACAGGTAATGCCTCCAAATCTTGAAAGCAAACACAATCGCAGCCAACTCCAAATCATGAGTCGGGTAGTTCTCCTCACGAGGCTTCAACTGCCTCGAAGCAAAAGCAACAGCTCTACCAGACTGCATCAACACACAACCCAGCCCCTTTCCAGAAGCATCACAGTAAAGCTCAAACTGCCCCTCAGGATCAGGAAGGATCAACACAGGTGAAGTAGTCAATCTCTCCTTCAACTCCTGAAAGCACGCCTCACACTCGTGAGTCCACACAAATGGAGTCTCCTTTCGGGTAAGAAGAGTCAAAGGGAGAACCATCGTGGAGAAACCCTTGATGAACCTCTGATAGTAACCTGCCAAACCTAAGAAGCTCCTCACCTTCGTAACTGTCTTGGGCCTCTCCCAATCCGGCACGACCTCAATCTTGTTGGGATCCACTACAACTCCATCCGCTGAAATCACATGCCCAAGGAACTTGACTGATTTGAGCCAAAAATCACACTTAGAAGGCTTAGCATAAAGCTTTTTCTCCTTCAGCACTTGCAGAACAATCCTCAGATGCTCCGCATGCTCCTCCTCAGTCTTGGAGTAAATCAGAATATCATCAATAAAGACGATCACAAACTGATCCAGATACGACTGGAAAATCCTGTTCATGTAATCCATGAACACTGTCGGCGCATTTGTGAGTCCAAAAGGAATCACCAAATACTCAAAGTGACCGTATCTCGAACGAAACACAGTCTTAGGGACATCCTCCGGCTTCACCCGAATCTGATGGTATCCGGACCGGAGATCAATCCTTGAATACACGCAAGCACCCCTGAGCTGATCCAACAGATCATCAATCCGAGGAAGGGGATACTTGTTCTTGATCGTCACCTTGTTCAACTGGCTGTAGTCGGTGCACAATCGCATTGTCCCGTCCTTCTTCTTCACAGAGATGACCGGTGCTCCCCAAGGAGACACACTCGGCCGGATGAAATCTTTCGCTGAAAGATCCTCAATATGCTTCTTCAGCTCAGCCAACTCCGGTGGCGACATCCGATATGGAGCTAAAGAGATCGGCCCCACACCAGGCAACAAATCAATGGAGAACTCTATCTCCCGCTGTGGCAGAAACTCAAGAATCTCTTCAGGAAACACCTCGAGGAATTCCTCCACCACAGGAATGCCAGTGATATCCTCCTGTGTCCCACTCACCAAACCTCCCAACATGACATACCCGAATGCCCATGCTCTCAAGGCCTTCCTAGCCTGCAACAATGAAATATATGGCGAGGAACTAGCTGTGGAATCACACGGAGACATCACCACGCGCTTTGCACAGCAATCAATCAGTGCACAATTTCTAGACAACCAATCCATGCTCAGAATAATCTCCAAGTTGGCCATCGGCAATCGTATCAGATCCACCGAGAACTCACGGCCATCACACTAAAACGCTACATCGCGATGTACAGTGGTAGAATCACATATTTCTCTGGTGGCGGTAGTTACCCGCAACGGTGGAGAAAGCACATACATGGGCAACTCAAGCCCCAAAGCAATCGGGGTAGCAACAAACGAATGCGTAGCCCCGGAGTCAAACAATGCATCAACAACAATACCACCAATAGACACAGTACCTCTGACAAGGTTCGGAGTGCGGTCCGACTGCTGCCTATCCAAAGTGTACACACGCCCAACAGAAGGTGGCACCGCAGGTGCTGAAGTAGAAGCCATCGGAACCATCTGCAAAGGAACTGCCTGAACAGCTGCAGCTCTCGCCGTCGACGACGGAAAGTCTCTAGAGAAGTGGCCCTCCTTGCCACACTGGAAACAAATTAGCTGACCTGAAGCAGAACGACCAGCATGCTCCTTTTCGCACCCCGCACATCTCGAAGTGGAAAGAGACCTAGCAAAACTCCCTTGCTGTGAAGTAGTCCTCTTGAACTGACCAGGCGTCTGCCTAGTTGCCAACTGTTTACCTTTGCCCTTCCCCGCAAACTTCCTGTCCTTCCAAGAAGTAGGAGCAGGAATGGAACTAACAGTCCCCTTGGTCTCGTCGACCTTGGCCCTCTTGGCCTTGCTCGCTATGCAGACATCCTCAATGTCCTTACACTGCTGAACCAGTGTACCAATATCCCTCGAAGCAGCTCCAGCAATATGCTCAGCAATCACCTCACTAAGTCCTCTGCGGAACTTAGCAGCCAGAAACATCGGAGTAGGAGGAACTATCCGGAAGTGCGCAAACTTCACAACCTCATTGAACTTGGCCAGGTACTCGTCAACAGACATCGAGCCCTGAACCAATTGATCAAACTCCACCTGCTTCCTCTCCTGCGCATCGTAGGGAAAGTATCTGTCCAAGAAGCATTCCTCGAAGAATGTCCACATCAAAACACGACCCTGCATCTCAAAAGCACGAGAGGTGTTCGTCCACCACTCATGGGCATCGCCCTCTAGCATGTAAGTCGAGAACATCAGCTTCTGTGGGTTTGTACACTCCATGACCCAAAATATCTTGTCCAGCGATTCCAGCCATCTCGCCGCAGCAATAGGATCCAAAGACCCTTCAAACACAGGTGGCTTATGCTTCCTGAAAGCATTCAGCCAGTGATCTATCACATCACGATCCTCAGCAGGCTCTACAAAAGTCTCCCTCGTCTCAGCGACATGAGAAGCACTGTCAATGTGACTCAGGCTCTCATCCTGAACACTAGGTGGAAGTGGCGGCGGTGGTAACTGGCCTACAGCAGGACCAACCCTCATCTCCTCCAACATGACTCTCATCATCGTCATGTTCGCCATCCTGTTTGCCTCGAGGACATCCTCAGTGGTCCTCCGATTCGCTTCACGAACCTCTTCTGCGGCTATCCCATGATGGGGATATGTTCAAGCTGGGATACTCTGGTGGTGACCTTGAGTAATTCGACTCCAGATGGAAAATTGAAGATGGATATCGTGAAAGACAGTCTCCTGAACGAAGAAGTCAGAAGAAGAGAACGAGGTGTTTCGAGCACGTCTGAGGCCAACGTTGTTGAGAATAGAGGGAAATCCGACTCCCAGGATAGAAGTAAGAGCTGAGGTCGAGATCGTGACAGAAGAGGAAAGCCCAGAGGTCGGTCAAAGCCGAAATATGAGTTGAAGTTCTTCTACTGTGGAAAGACAGGTCATAAAAAGCCAGACTGCTGAACTCTGCAGAATGACGAGAAGAACAGCTCTGTGAAGCCAGATCAAATTATTCCCAAGAAGAGAGAAGACAAGAGCACCACTATGGTGGCTGCCAACCTGGATGCCGAGATATTCCTCCTTGGTGAGGATAATTATTGGAATATTGCATATGATGACTGCACCTGGATTGTTGACTCTAGTGCCTCCTTCCAGGACACTCCACATAAAGGTTTTTTCTCCTCTTATCGAAGTGGTGATTTTGGAGTCGTGAAGATGGGAAATCAGGTGACTAGCAAGATTGTTGGTGTCAGTGATGTGACCCTGACCACGAATGTTAGGTGTCGACTTGTATTGAAAGATGTAAGGCATGTTCTTGATATGCGACCGAACCTAATCTCGGTAGGCAAGCTTGATGATGCCGGGTTAGTGAACTACTTCGGTATTGTTAGATGGAAGCTGGCCTAGGGAAACTTGGTCGTGGCTCGAGGAAAGAAGGAAGGCTCCTTGTACGTGATGCAAGGAAAGATCAATGGCAGAAAAGCCAATTTTGTTCGAAATGGACCTTGCTTGGAGCTATGGCACAAGCGCCTCGGCCACATGAGTGTGAAAGGGCTCCAAATCCTGCACAAGAAAGGATTACTACCGGGTTGAAAGGCCAAGCGTTGGAGAGTTGCACACATTGCCTAGCTGGAAAGCAGCACCGGGTTTCTTTCGTGAAACCGGATCAACCTAGAAGACGCAGGTATATTCTTGACCTCGTCCATACTGATATTTGCTCCATGTCGGAGAGATCCCTTGGAGGAGCTCAGTATTTTGTTTCATTCATTGATGACCATTTCCCGCAAAGTGTGGGTTTATTTGTTGAAGTCTAAAGACCAGGTACTCCAATCCTTTAAAGAATTCCATGCAATGGTTGAAAGGGAGACTGGCAAGAAATTGAAGGTGGTCCGATCTGACAATGGTGGTGAGTATTGCGGCCCATTTGATGCATATTGTAGAGTGGCCGGGACCCGACTTGAAAAAACGCCCCCCAAGACTCCACAGTTGAATGGACTTGCTGAGAGGATGAACATGACTATTGAAGAAAAGGTCCGAAGTATGCTATCAAATGTCGGATTGCCAAAATCATTCTAGGGAGAAGCCGTCAGAATTGTTGTTGACTTGATCAACCTCTCACCATCATGGCCACTAGAAGGAGAAATTCCAGAAGAAGTCTGGACAGGTTAGAAAGCGGCCTATAATCAACTGAAGGTGTTTGGATGCCGAGCTTTCGTGCATATCCCTAAAGATGAAAGGGCTAAACTTGATGCAAAGACTAAAGAATGCATTTATCTTGGTTCGCTGAGATGTGAGTTCGGGTTCTGACTTTGGGATCCAATCAATAGGACGATAGTGAGAAGTCTAGATGTGATCTTTCATGAAGATGAGACCATTCATGACATCTCGAAACCAAAAGTCCGGGTTACTATCAGACGTGAAGAATCCATTCCTCCTGTCCGAGCTGAAGCAGTGGGAGAAAATGAAGAAAATGATGACCAGCAACAAGTTGATGATGAGGTCTAAGTTGATGATGAGATCTAGGATGAGAATAATGAACCGGGTTCTCAAGCTGAAGAACAACCGAGATATCCAACTCGAGAAAGAAGACCCTCAACAAGATACCCATCTGATGAATACACTGTTGTTGCTGAAGACAGTGAGCCTGAGAGTTATAATGAGGCTGTGAAGAGCTCAGATAAGGAAGAATGGGAAAAGGAAATGCAAGACGAGATAAAGTCTCTGCACGAGAATTAGACTTATGAGCTGACCGAGCTGCCTGAAGGAAGACGAGCTCTGAAAAATAAATGGTTCTATAAGATTAAGAACTAAGAGAACGGGCAGAAATCGAGATACAAAGCCCGGATTATGGTGAAAGGCTGCAATCAGAATAAAGGAGTAGACTTTGAGGAGATTTTTTCTCCTGTGGTGAAAATGACCTCAGTCTGAACCGTGTTAGCCATGACGGATTCGATGAACCTCGAGGTAGAACAAATGAACGTGAAGACGGCATTTCTTCATGGTGATTTAGGAGAAGAAATATATATGGAGCAACCTGAAGGGATCCGAGGTCTAGACCAAGAAGACTTGGTATGCCGGTTGAAGAAGAGTCTATATGGCTTGAAGCAAGCACCTCGACAGTGGTACAAGAAATTTGAATCATTCATGACTGATCATAAGTTTGAGAAGACAGAAGCCGACCACTGCGTATTTGAGAAGAGGTATGAGGCCGGAGACTTTTTGATTTTGTTGTTATATGTTGACGATATGCTTATTGTATGGAAAGACAAATGGAGGATAGCCACCCTGAAAATGGCGTTGAACTCGTCCTTCGCAATAAAGGACCTCGACCCTGCAAAGCAGATTCTCAGAATCATGATTATCCGAGATTGACAAAAGAAGCTACTGTGGCTAAGTCAAGAGAAATATATTGAGAAGATTCTGAAGAGATTCAGCATGGACAAAGCCAAAACAGTGAGCACTCCCCTAATCGGACACATAAAGCTGAACCAGAAGCAATGTCCGAAATCTGATGAAGACAAAGATGAGATGTTGAAGATCCCGTACCAATCCGCCATCGAAAGCTTGATGTACGCAATGGTTTGCACTAGACCCAACTTGGCGTATGTTGTTGGAATGGTAAGCTGATATCTGTCAAACCCCGGCAACTGGGAAGCAGTGAAGTGGATCTTCAAGTACCTCCAAGGTACGACTAACTTATGCCTCCGATTTGGAGAAGGCAAAGCCGAGTTACAAGGCTACTCGAATGCTGATTTAGGGGGAGATTCCGACTCGAGGAAATCGACGACGGGTTACATGATGAGATTTGCCGAAGGAGCTGTCTCTTGGTAATCAAGACTTCAGAAGTGTGTTGCACTATCGACAACTGAGGCTGAGTACATTGTCGTGACTGAGGCAAGCAAAGAGATGTTATGGATGAAGAAGTTCCTCATGGAACTCGGCCATGATCAAGACAAGTACGAGCTGGGTTGTGACAATCAAAGCGCAATCCATCTTGCGAAGAATTCGACCTATCACTCCTGCACTAAGCATATTGATGTGAGGTATCACTGGATCCGGGATGTGGTGGAAGGTGGAGAGCTTGAACTCGTCAAAGTGCACACTGACCATAATTGGTCCGAAATGATAAAAAAGCCAGTTCCAGCAAGAAAATTCGAAGACTGCTGTGAAAGAGCCGGGTTGATGCTGAAGCCGACGCATTGAAGTCGAAGGGGGAGATTTGTTGGGCTTCCTCCTTCAATGCTAAGCCCAAGCCCATTGAGGGGTTTCCCAAGAACCCTAAATCTTAAACCCTAGATTTCACCTCCTCTATATATTCAGTAGTTGTGGGTAGAGGCTATGTTAGAGAAAAGATTTGAGAGAAAAATTATTTGAGTGATTTGTGAGCAAAGCTTTAAGCTTTGTATTATCTCTAGAGAGAGTTTGAGTGAAACATCTCTAGGGAAGTTTGATTATCACCATTGTTGGAGAGGTTGAGTTAACCACCACTTTGGTGAATCTTGATTCTTTGTATCCATTGTTTTATAGTGGACATTTGATCTGGACTAGGTCCCGTGGGTTTTTACTTCTTCATTGGAGAATATTTTCCCACGTTAAAACTGCTTGTGTTCTCCTTCTCTCTCTCTCTCTCTCTCTCTCTCTCTCTCTCTCTCTCTCTCTCTCTCTCTTTTGTTTGTGTTTTTCATTTTTCCCTTGCGCTGCCGACTTGGTGAAGTTCAGGCCGAGGTAATTGCCGAGATCCGAGATCCGAGATCCAGGATCTTGTTGACCGACTTCCGCAAAAGGCTGTTAAGCCGAGCTTGAGGGAACCGAGTTCCGAACATGAAATTACTTGCTTATTTTACTCTCTCTCTTATTTTATTTTTTTAATATTTTCTAATTGAAAAGGCAAGCAACTGGTACTAATGTGATCACCTAATTTTGATTGGGCTAAAAAATAATAATGGAAAAATATAAAAATAATGGAAAAAAAATTAAGTCATTTTCAATTTGAATCCTATTTTTAGCTCATTAAGATTATATCTGGTTTTTTTCTCCAATAATTTATTTTCTGTGCAAGTTATATATATACGTACACACATATATATATACTCAATTCAATTTATCTAATTTTATAATTTATATATATACTCATTTCAATTTATCTAATTTTATAATTTGGAGAATTTATTTTTTTATGGTGAAATACCTATATTGTGATAATAATACTGGAAAATAGAGCCAAAAAGGGGTGTACGTTGTCGGTTACGTTGGCGCGAGTTTCAAATCCCTAAAATTTTAAGTAATCATAAAATAAAACAAAAGGAACACTAAACTATATAATGTTCGGCCGGCTTGTAACAGTAACAAAAAAAAACATTAAGTTTTTTGGACTGATGACCAATCACTAATTTACTTATTTAATCAAAGTTGGATCGAACGTAAACGAGTTTCTTGGATAATATTTTAATTAAATTGAAGCAGAATTTTAACTACTTATTTTTTGTTTTTAATATTCAAGAATTTAAATTCAGAATTTATAATGCTAGAAATTGGTTTTAAGTTTTTATAAAAGACGTAGCTAGGACTCAACTTCCCAAATATTTTCCTAACGAGTCTACCTATTTTTATAATTACATTCAAGATCAAGTTATTAACAATTCTTTCTATATTTGATTAGATCTTAATCCCTTAGTAATCCAATCCTTTACTCTAATCAAAAGCCTAATCCCTTAGTAATTTTTCATAAAATAAGCCTTAACGCAAGAACTTACGGTTATAGAATTCACAAGTCTATCCCTATATCATATAAATCCTAGAAATCAATCAATCAGAATCAATACACCAACATCCCTATTGTCATGCACGACTCATATGTTTATCTACTAGTGATCAATTCATAAATAAAGCTAATAAACAAGAAACAGATTGATTGCATAACTTTAAATCAAGAATATAAATCATAAGAAAAGCAAACAGCGTTTAAGAACCCATTGATTTCGTCTCGCCCTAACTACTTAGAGAAAACTAGCCTAATATATTCAAGAAAACTAGAACAATAGATGAAAAGAAATTATAATTCATAAAAGAAACATAAAACCCGGTCTCCACGGTGAAGCTTTGACCGTTTCTCCGCTCCTCAGGTTCGGAACGGAGCTTTTTCCTTTCCTAAGCCGCAGCCATCATGAGCTCTGCTGTCCTCCGTCTTTCGAATAAAATAGAACAAGCTCTAATGTGTCCTTTTAAAGAAATAAATTGGGCTTTTTAATATTTGGATCAGCTCGCTGAACAAGAATCAATATTGATTAATTCTTTATTTTTCTTGATCTTTATCCTTTGCAACTGTCTTTATCCCTTAGAATTGGTGATTTGCTACTTTAAACCTGAAATGATATGAAAAAGGATTAGAATCTTATCCAGATGTTGGTATTTTAATATCTTTTATATTTTATTAACTAACACTATATTTTTAATCATATTAATTATTATTTGAACTATATTTGATATTAAAAATATAGTGTCTTTTGACACTTATCACCCTAGCTCTTGAATGTGTCAATAGGAACTTTTTTTGGGGGTAATGTAACATGACAAATATAAAACCCATAAATTTTGGAGTTACTTTCCAGTGAAATAGTTTCTTTGCAAATATATAAGGGTAAGGTTGCGTACAAACCCTTGCTAATTGTGGTTTAATAGGCAGTGATTTTTTTTTTTAAATATATGTCAAATTGTTCTTTAATTCCATCAATGTTTCAAATGTTTAGTGAGACTTTTTAGTGAAAAATATAAATAGAAGGTCTCTCTCACAATCTCACCCTAACCCCTAGGATTTATTGAGATTCTTCTATTGCAATGTTTTCTTCTTCCTTTGACAGGTTGACTGCTCGAAATTGGGTTCCGCCATGGGAGCTTCATCTAAACAAAACAACACATAAACAACAAAAAAATACAACAAACTAAAAAAAAAGCATATTTTTGAGTGATTTTCATCACAAAACAACACAGAAACAACAAATCAACGAGATTTTAATATAATCTATCTCAAAAATAACTTATTTTTGAGCCATTTTTGAGAAATTTTGGAAGTTTAAAAAGTGATTTTTCAAGCTATGGGTCGCAGTTTTTCTTGGAACAAAAACGTGTGATTTTTGTATTAAAAACAACATAAAACGGTGAAAAAATAACAGGGGAACTAAAACCTCAAACCAGTTTTTTATTTTACATCAATGAAACAATATCAATTTAAAGAAAGATTGAAACTTTCATAATATGAACCCTATATTTCGTAACAATACATTCAAGAACGAAATTCCTTCACTATAGGAAACATTTTCAAACAATTTTTGTGTCAATACATAACTAAAAACTTGTTTCTTATCGATTGAAAATTTTTTGAGAAATTTTCTAAACTTTCATGTAATTAAACCCAAAATTTCAGATTCAAAATTTTCTTAGAATATTCAATGAAAATATGCATATGATATATGGTTAGAAAACTCTCATCACGTAAAACAAAAATCCCAAGGTTTTCTAGATCAATTGCAAAAAATTTCAAATGAAATTTTATCATGAACTTTAGGTTCTATATGCAAATTTAGAATTATTTTTATAATTAAAAAAAATTGGGTCTTATAATCGTATATGCATAACTTTGATAACAAATGAAGAAGATAATTTTCAACCCATTAGATATGTGAAAAGCTGTTGTTTAGTAATTTTGAATGTTTGTTAAAAATTATTTTATGTTTTACTGATTGAGAAAAATATATTAGGTTTTACTCTTTTTTATTAATTTCATTGCACTTCTTTGTTATTTTTTTATGGGAAATATTATACTTACAATCTATTTTTGTTTACAACCTTTTACAACCATATCTTAACCGTTGATTTTCGTCAATCAATGGTTATTATTTTCACAAATCAAACTCATTAATTTATATTTAATTTGGAAGTTAACCGTTGATATATGATTATTATTTTCGCAAATCAAACTCAAACTCATTGAGAAAATTATATTAGATTTTATTGATATGTTGAGAGTTGTTGTTTAGTAATTTTTGAGATAATTTTCGACCCGTTGTTAAGTTTACTTTTTTTTTTATTAATATCATTGCATTTCTTTGTTATTTGTTTTTATTGACTCTTGTAATTTTGAATATTCGTTAAAAATTCATATAGTTTTTTAAAATCTTATAAATTCATATTGTCCTTTCAAATCTTATGAATTCTATTAAAATTATTTAAAATCCAATCCTATGAAATCTTGATTGTAAAAAAAGTCTTTTAAAAAAATCTATAAAGTCTCTCCAATTCTAAAATGTCTTTTAAAATCTGTAGGATTTTTTATCTCAAAAAAATCTTTTAAAATTCTAATTCAATACACCCCCTTAGTCTTAAGATTCGTGTATTCTGCACAGGCAAAGTTCATCCCGCTGACTCATAAAAAACATGTTGGGCTTATTTATTTATGGGTTTTACAAGAGTTATGTTACAGGAAAAGTGATTGTGTAATGTTATAGAGATTCGTTTTGCGTGCCTTAAAGAAAAAGGTGTGGACCCCACAAAATATTGTGTGTGTAAGAAAGTTTGTTGTGTCATGTTAAATGACAAATACAAACTTCTTTATTTATTTTATTAAAACAATGGGTCCCACATGTGTTTGCAGAAAACCTCTGTGACTTAAACCCCCGTGAATAATAGTGTGGCTATACTCAATAAATAGAGGGTGCATATATAATTGGATTTTATTTATCTTATGTCACATAAGAAAAATTTTATCTGCTATTTTTATTTCGATTTTCGTATTCTATTTTTTTCTCTTTTCTTTTTTAAAAATAAAGTGGGTCCCACCATTTATTGTGAGAGTAGGAGAAAAGATTTATCTTATGTGATATAAGAAAAATAAAATCCTATATAATTTCATGAATAAATGGGGGTGAAGTATAATTATCCCTTTACTTTCAAAAAAATAAAATAATCCAACGTAAGCTCAGAAAAAAGATATCAAATATAAAAAGCAATCCATAAAAACAAAGAACGATAAAAAAATCCAAACAAATACTGAAACACCCCTCGCGTTGGATGCCGCTAACCAGCTCTGAATGAATAGGATTCCTTTTGTTGCCGAATGGTAGTATGTGGTATCTAATTAGTCCTGTTCCTTCGTATTTCCGGTTTTTTTTTTTTTTTTTTTTTTTTTTTTTAAATTTTTTCTCTCTCTTTTGAGTATGATTTCACTGAGCTTGATGATTACTTGTTATTTTCTTGTGCTTCGATTTAAGGATTAGTGCATATTGCCCGTTTGATTAAATGTCTCTGTTTGAGTCTCAGCTTGTAATACTAATATGTGATTTAAGGATTGGGCAGCTTGTGTGTCTTGGACATAACTTCAGTTAGGGGTTTACAACTTGTGTGTGGATAAAGTTGTTGTTGTTGTTGTTGTTGTTGAGATATTTATGTAAAATAAAAAATAAAATGGTGGGTTAGACCCATTGTGTTTAGATATATGTTAAGTTAAAAACTTAAAATAAACTGGATTTGTTATAGGAATGAATTTATTGTTGACAAGATAAATCAGAGTGATAATGGAATGTTTGATTTTATTTTATTATGATATCTAATGCTGCCTAGCTGGTTTAGTTTTCTGTGAATCTTTGGAGCATATTTGCTGTTTGCATGACTAGAATATCTAATGTGAATGTGTTAGTTTGTTTCTTTAATTACTCAAATGGTGATGATGCATAAGTTTTGATTTGTTCAACGATATCTTCTTGATAATCCTGATATTATTAAAGGAATAATTGAATGTACAAAGGATTAATGAGTGGGGTTACTACTTGAAATGTCATGTTGAATCTGTAATATCAAATTTCTTGACTCAATTATTCAGAAGCATATTTGATCATAAAGAAAATTGTCTCTATATTTATAAGAGTTTCAGTTAAGAAAAACCTTAAAAGCAGAAACTTCACTTTTAAATACAGAGTTGACTGGTTATGCTCATAACATAATACACGAAGGTTGCCCATGTCCTAATTTATCCTTCCTATTACTGTAACTCTGCATTTTAATAGTGAAATTCTGATTTTAGGGTTTTTATATAGTGAAACTCTGGGGTGTATATATGGTGAAATTCTTATAAAATAGAAACAAATTTCCTTCTATTTAAACATGCTGTGCAAGGTGTCAGGAAACCAACATTCTATGTCATGGAAATTAATTCAGTGAGACCTTGGTGTTCTATCTCATAGCAAGTTTTTTTTTCTTTTCCACTTAGTTTTTGTTCTTTTTTCATTTTCAGGTTGAGTATGTGATTGGTTGAAGCCTTAAAAATGGCATTGTGCCTTCCTTTCTCATTAAGCAATCACAGACCAGTCACTTCCCTAAGTTCCAGCTTTCTTCCTGGGACAACACAAATGTCTTTTTCCATCAACAGAAAACCAAAAAACCATAAATACCTCAACAATGTGTCTGTCTCAATTTCTTGTTCCTCTCTCAAACTTGTACGGGACCGTACTCTTGACAGGCATGTTGTCATGAGGAATAGAAGTCGGTTTGTTCAAAAGCTGAAAACTTTACTTCTCTCTAAGCCGAAACATTATCTTCCACTTCACATTCTCTCAAAGTGTCGGTCGTATCTTTCTCTTTCTAAGCCTCGTTCCATACTTGCTATGATCCATCGGTATCCGTCCATTTTTGAGCTTTTCACTATGCCATGGTCGCCCACACCACTCAATGCAACAAAGTTATATCCTCAACTCTGTGTTCGTTTAACTCCAGCCGCAGCTGCCCTTGCTGCTAAGGAATTGAATTTTCAATCTTCCATTTCCACTATGTTGGCAACCAAACTGCAAAAACTTCTTATGTTATCTTCTCACCACCGGTTAGTTCTGTCAAAATTGGTTCACCTTGCTCCAGATCTTGGCCTCCCTCCTAATTTTAGATCCCGCTTGTGCAATGACCATCCTGAGAAATTCAAAATCATTGATACTTCCTATGGCCGTGCACTTGAGCTTGTATCATGGGACTTCAGCTTGGCAAAACCTTTTTGCCTCCTCCTGCACTCCATTCTGTTGATTTAATAGTTGACCGCCCTTTGAAGTTCAAGCAATTAAGACTACGAAAGGGGCTTAATTTAAAGAGATATCACCAGGATTTCTTGCTAAAATTTGAAGAAATGCCAGAAGTGTGCCCCTATAGGAACCCTGCTGAGACTTTGGCCAAGGAATCGATGGAGGCAGAAAAGAGATCTTGTGCTCTAGTACGAGAGGTTCTTGGAATGACAATTGAAAAGAGGACTTTAATTGACCACTTGACCCATTTCAGAAAGGAGTTTGGCCTCTCAAACAAGTTGAGAGGGATGATAGTAAGGCACCCAGAATTATTTTATGTGAGTTTGAAAGGGCATAGGGATTCAGTTTTCTTGGTAGAGAAGTTTGACGATAAGGGTGACTTATTGGAGAATGATGAGGTTTTAGTCTTACAAGATCAATGGATGGACTTGGCTAGGGAATCCAAGAGAATGAGACGGGAGAGAAGGAAGGGTCGGACTGATAAAGATGTTGGCAGGTTGAGTGATACTAATGAAACTAATGAAGATGACACCGACGCTGAATATGATGATAATATTGAGATTGATAATTTTAAAGAAGGTTATGATGATGGTTTTGAGGATATATTTGAAGAGTTGAATTTTGAGGCTGAGGATGATGATCACAGAAGCAAGTTGTTTGCCCAAAACAAGAATAGAGAATTTTGGACTGCAGGACCTTTTCCTATTCAAAATGGTTTGGATGGATCACAGATACAACCTTGGTAGTTTTCAATCTGAAGAATGTATTTTTTTCCAACAAAATTAAAGCCTGGGATGGAGTTTTGAAGTGCCTGCATGTACCATATTATGATGGAGACACAGCTTGGTGCTTGGCTATTGACTATAGTAGTTAAAAGATGATTCAACGGAAGACTGTGTATATAATAAGATTTGAGTAAAAGAAAATTCTGAGGCCTTTGTACATTCTGCTATCTTCCTTATTATTATTATTTTTTTCTGGTCTGTAGAATGCACCAGATTTCTTTTTCTTTTTTTAACTCAATACATATTTAGAAATAGTGATCTTGTATGTAAGTTGTAACTCTGGCTTAGGGTTTATCCCCAGAAATCCGTTCCTCCATTTGGTGATACAATACTTATGATTCCAACTGCTGTTTTAAGGTCTGTCGTTTCTGTCATAAGAATGATCTTGGCAATTAATTTCTATTGTATGTTTTTGCAGTGTCAGGTTTAGAAATATCCTACTGTCTTTTAAAATATTCCTTGGGTTATTAAGGTTGACAATAGACCTGCACTACAGCAAGGAAAGCTCTAATTTTTAGAGATATAATACATAAAATTATTAATTTGACTTTAATTAATGGTTTAACTTTATGGTTGAATTTGATTCTTTATATAATAACAGAGGCAATGATCCATGTTTCAATCATTAAAAAGGCTCTTGCTATGGTGAGCTTATGTGGATAGTCCCCACTTCAATTTCAAAAATTTCTTAAACCATTAATGTGATATTCACTTGATAGTTTAATTTTTTTTTGGGTTAAATTGATTTTTACAATTCTAGTTATAATGAAATAAAAAATGTGTGTTATTTTAAAGGATGTAAAGTTGTGTCATTTTAAGAGAGAGAAAGAGATAGATAAAGGAGGAGAGAGAGTTGACAAAAAAAATAAAGGTGTGGGTCCCACCTCTTTGTGAGAGTGAAAAGATATAAGTTGTGTCATTTTAAAGGATAAACATTTTTCCTATAATGAATCAGAGAACAAATCACAAAACCAAGCAAACTTCTCCTTCCATAGGGGTGTTTATCTATCTACTTATAATATATGAGTCACTCTACCCTTTTTATGCACGACATATATATATTTTATTTATGACGATAAATTTGAATTAAATTAAGCACGGATTGTGTAAAAAATAGTGTATTGGTCGTGGTCATGTTAAGATTATATATATATATATATATATATATATATATATATATATATATATATATATATCTATATATAGCTGACACAGAAAAGTGGGTCCCACGCCGTTAAAAAAAAAAAAGGATTTATATATATATATATATATATATATATCCGCACACGGATCTGGCTAGCTGTAGGTACAACAGCTGTAGAAATTATTTTGCCATATATATATATATATATTGATTTTTTTTCATTTATTATGGATTCACTATGAACAATTTTAAAATGACTAATGAAAATTATAACAATTTTATAATGTTAAACGTAGTTGGTATTTCAAAATCGTAAATTTAGCGAAGTAGCAAAATAACAATTACATTGCAGATAAATTATCTGTATTGCGCCCAAAACGACGGTATTTTGGGACAGAAATTAAAGTGTTTTTGTAATTTTAATTTATTTCAGGGTTATAATAGTCTTTATAATTATAATTTTTTAATATTTCAACACCAAAACGACATTATTTTGGGAATAAATGCAGATAACTTATTTGCAATAACTGTAGAAATATTTTTCTGTAATTAATATCATAAAATATTTTATAAAATAAATAATTGTACTAATTATTTTAATTATTTCTTGGTTGCTACCTTAAAACCATTGCCAGCATAAAAAAATTAAATCAACCAAATACATCGATTAAGAATAAATATATCCAATATGTTAGTAAATATTTCATGGATTTTAGGAGTATTTTTAAATTTATATAAAATATAAAAATGAACTAAAAGAGAAAAATATTTAAAAATAAAAAAATTTAAAATCATAAACGAGGCATGCATAATTATTTCAATTAAAATATATAAGGTATAGATGAAAAAATATTTGAAATTGTAAAGAAGATACATATAATTAATTCAAAAGAATTAGAATTTTAAATTTAAAAGAAAAAATGAAAAAAAAATCATGTGTGTTTTTTCTAATCGTTTCATTTAAGACAACGTTTTTCCATTAAATAAATATGTTAGCAAAACCTACGAACATAAAAATGCTAATTAAAAGGATTATTAATTCAAACTAAATACTCGATCAGAATTTGCTGTAGGTCACTAGGTCTATCAAATTAAAATTCTTTTACATTGTAAGTTATTAAGCTTCATGAATATTACTATCTCTAATATTTTATAATATTCCATCAAAACTTTTATATTACTAAATAAAATGTTAACAACTTAAATTTTGGAAGACTTCTTTGTAAACCATGTTTTATTTTTTTTTGATAAACTGTAAACCATGTTTCTAATGGACTCATGAGTTGCATGGGTGATATAATTTGTAAGTTGTTGTTACAGTTAATTAGTAATAAACTACTAACTATATATTTTAGATATTATAATAATAAAAAACAAAATAATATATTTTAATTAGGGAGGTGAATGCTCTATTAACTTATTATTTTTTTCCCCACTAATCATATAGAAGAGTTGGTCGATCGCATGGGCCAACTCCTACTATTGACAATTTAACATTAGATATCCCATATGAGTGCAAGTATGAATTTTTGTTTTAATAAAAGTTGGAATTTTTTTTTTCTTTTCAATTTCAATGTTATGCGAGGGACATTACAAACATAGCGTTTGTAATTGTCTTAGCAATTAAATATTATTTGATTTGTATCAAATTGAATTTATTTGATTTAGAAATCAATGCTTATTTTAGCTATTCAATATACATAATAAATAATATTTGAATTAATTTATAATCAAATTATATGACTGGATATTAGGAGTATATAGAATATTGCTCCTTGGACTAGTTAATTGTGTTGATGTACTGTTAGACGTTATGTTGCTGTTAGTGATTATCTCTCTCTCTCTCTTTAATATTCTGTTAGACGTTACGTTGCTGTTAGTAACAGTCTGTTAGTTAGTCATTGAGATTACTCTACTGTATAAATATTAGCTCTTTGTAATCACTCAGCAATTGTAAATGATAATCAAAAGATTCAGTATTTCTTCAATGGCTTTTTCTCTTTTCTCTCTCTGCTTTTCTCTGAACGCTATTATGGTATCAGAGCCCATTCTGTGGGCCTGAACCATTTCTCTTGCTTCTTCCATGGCTTCCGCTCCATCATCTCCACCACAAATCAGTGGAACCAGATCCACTGTGAACAAAGCTTCTTCTATGGAAAACAAAGCTCCCTCTCTGTTTCATTACCAGATCTCGGTGAAATTGACAGAAGAGAACTATCTTTTCTGGAATCAAATAGTTGAACCGATCATTACTTCACATAATCTGCATCGTTTCTTGATAAATCCTAAGATTCCGTTGCAGTTCCTGTCAGAAGAAGATCGTCAGAATGCAGAAACAAATCCAGAATACACTGAATGGCTTACGCAAGATCAAATGCTTCTCACATGGCTGCTTTCTACTCTTTTTGAACCTGTTGTCAATGAAATCCTTGGTGTGCATCACTCACATGAAGCTTGGGAGAAAATTCATAAACTATTTCATGGATTAATGAAGTCTAAAGCAAGACATCTCAGATCTGAGCTCAAAACGATAAAGAAAGGAGGCAAAACGATGCAAGAGTATTTGTCTCGCATCAAATCTCTTTGTCATTCTCTCAAAGCCATAAAGAGCTCAATACCAGAAGATCAGCACATTGAGTCCATTCTTGAAGGTTTACCATCCGAATACAACGCTTTTGTTCTCAGCGTTCATACTCGAGAAAAACAATATTCTCTAGATGATCTTGCTATAGAACTTTTGGGACATGAACAGCTTCTACTGAAGCAAAACGAGAGTCTTCTCAATGATTTAGGAACTGTCAATCTTACTCAACATGCAATGGTTCAGAAGCAATCCGATGATGAAGATGCTCCGTTTGCTCCTGTTGCAGCGAGTCAGAAACAAAGCATGAACCAGACACCTTCGCACAGTGCTTATGGCAGATCTGGATCTACAGGCTCCTTCAATCGTGGTCGAGGAAGATTTAATGGCAGAAACAATAGAGGAAGAGGTGGTGGAGCTAGAGCCAACGTCCATTGTCAACTTTGCTACAAGTATGGTCATGACGTTCGCTCCTGCTGGTTTCGATATGATGAAAACTTTGTTCCCAACCTTCCTCCTCCAACTGATGCAATGTCTCAACAATTCTTTGGATCCTCTTCTCAACCACAACAACGTTCATTCCAGTATGTTCGTCCAATCAACAATTCTGCTCCACCACAAGCCATGTATGCTGCTCAATCTGCCCAATCTGGTCTCCTTCCAACTCCAACAACACCAGCATTGGAGTGGTATCCTAACTCTGGAGCATCACATCATATTATTGCTAATCCGTTGAATCTGATACAGAGCCAACAATTGTCTGGTTCAGATCAAGTTCTAATTGGAAATGGGCAAGGTTTGACTGTAAATGTTATAGGCTCTTCCAAGTTTGTCTCACCAGTTGACACACACACTCAACTTCACCTGAAAAACTTGCTTCATGTTCCTTTGATTATGAAGAATTTGATTAGTGTTAGTAAGTTTGCTCAAGATAATCATGTGTATTTTGAGTTTCATCCCACTGTTTGCTATGTTAAATCGCAGGTGTCCAATAAAGTCCTCCTTCAAGGCAATGTTGGTCAGGATGGGTTATATTGCTTCACTGATATAAAACCCCTTCAAGGAACAATTTCCTCTTCAGAGTCTCCTTCACATAAAACTTCACATACTCAATCTCCTTTCATTTGTAATAGTTCCACTGTTCAGTCATGTAGCTCTTCACCTTCTGTTGTAAGTTCGCATAAGAATGTATCTTGTGAGCCACACTCACAATATTTCTTATGGCATTGTAGGCTAGGACATCCACATACTGATACTGTCAAAAATGTACTCAGTACTTGTAATATCTCATTCAATAATAAAACTGTCTTGGATTTTTGCAAGTCTTGTTGTATTGGGAAAGCTCATCGTTTACCCTCTTCTCTTTCTTCTACTGTCTACCATAACCCTTTTGAACTGATTTACAGTGATCTTTGGGGTCCAGCCCCTATAAAGTCAATTTCTGGATACTCATATTACATCTCCTTTGTGGATGCTTCAACTAGATATACATGGATCTATCCTTTAAATCAAAAATCTGATGCTTTGTCTATCTTCAAAGAGTTTCATTTAATGGTCACCAATCAATTTCAACTTCCCATTAAAGCTGTCCAAACTGACTGGGGAGGTGAATTTAGAGTGTTTCCCCAATATCTCAAGCTTCATGGGATTTTGCATCGTCTAGCTTGTCCTCATACACATCACCAAAATGGTGTTGTGGAACGCAAACACAGACACATAGTGGAAACCGGTCTCACTCTTCTTTCTCATGCCTCTCTTCCATTTAAATTTTGGGACTTTGCTTTTACCTCTGCTGTGTACCTCATTAATCGTCTACCTACAACAGCCCTGTCATATGCTGTTCCCTACACCAAGCTTTTTAAATCAGCTCCAAATTATCAATTTCTTAAAGTTTTTGGATGTGCTTGTTTCCCTTTGCTTCGTCCTTACAACAAACACAAGCTTGAATTTCACTCTCAAGAGTGCCTATTTTTGGGTTACTCTTCAAGTCATAAAGGTTACATTTGCCAAAATTCTGATGGCAGAATCTATGTGTCAAAAGATGTACTTTTTAATGAATATTGTTTTCCCTATGATTCATGGACTTCTAATAAGCATTCTTTGTCTCCAGCATCTAGACCTCCTACTATCCCTCTAATGTGTAACCCATCCTCTTGCTCCTCTCTGCCAAAGCCTCAAGATCACTGTAATTCAATTCAGTCACCAAGAGCCAGTCCTCTCCCGTCAACAGATGCAGTTCACAGTCCTCTTCAGTCACCAGATGCAGTTCACTCTGCTAGTCTTTCCTCTAACACGACTTATTCCACTTCTGAGTCTTTTTCTCCTCCTTCATCTCAGTCTGAGTATGCACCTTCTCTTTCGGTCAGTCCAGCTTCTAATACACACTCTATTACTACCAGATCTAAGTCCCTTGCATGTTCCATTGCCCTCTTGAGTCATGTTGAGCCTTCTACAGTCAAACAGGCCCTTTCTAACCCCAACTGGACTGAGGCTATGCAAGCTGAATTTATTTGATTTAGAAATCAATGCTTATTTTAGCTATTCAATATACATAATAAATAATATTTGAATTAATTTATAATCAAATTATATGACTGGATCACATCAAAGATAAATTAAATTAATTTATATTATTAATTACCATTCTTACTTAAAATAATATAAATGAAGTACATGACAAAGGAAAAAATATGAATACTAACAATTAAAATTAAATCAAATTGACTTAAATTTAACAATTTAGTCCTTAAAATTATTTTCAGTTTTTAATTTAGTCCTTGAATATAGTTACAAAATACAAATTAACCCTTCAAATTACAAAATTTGTATCAACTTAATCCTTCTTATTGCATGTTTGGAATGTCTTTTTTATTTAGTTTCTCTATTCTTTATAAGCAGAAGTTATGTCAAACAAATTTCTATAAATTTTTTTATTATATAAAGAACAGTTTTTTATAATAAAAAAAAAAAAGCTAAAAACTTTCAAAAGGAACTTTTTTTAAAGATATAAGAGCTTGGTGTTGCCAGTTTTGCATTTAGGGAACTTTTTTTGTGCTATCAATAGTCAGGCTCTTCTTTTTTATAGCATATTGTAATGCTTTATGCGTAAAAATATACTTCTCTAATTCTCTTCTTTCCTGATATAAAAATATCAGTATTTTTAGTTTCTGTTTCCGTATATATCTCCTTTATAAGGTAGTTTTTCTTTACGTAACATAGTTTGCAATGCATCAAAATTTATGGTTGCTATTCTAATGACGGCAGGTTCTGAATTCAAATGGAGTTGTTCTTGTTGAATTCTTTGCTCCATGGTGTGGTCATTGTAAGGCTCTAACTCCTACATGGGAGAAGGCAGCTACTGTCTTAAAGGGTGTAGCTACTGTGGCAGCACTTGATGCTGATGCTCACCAGTCATTGGCTCAGGTTGTTTTTTGTTCCTTTCAGTCTAGTCTCCATTTTATGTGAAGAGAGATAGATACGAAGACATTAATACAGGGACTCAAATTTTGGCAGGGCCCCATTATGTAACATCTTTGTGTCTATCTCTCAGATAATATGAGAGGATATATTCCCTCATTTTTATATTATATGAAATCTGTGAAATGATGAATATGATGTATGTGTTGTTTACTTGTTAATCAACCTTTCCTGGATATGAAGATGCAATATTACATGTTTAAATTTTCTACAAAATGTACACCAAAATTACCATTTTTGGACCAAGCATGATAGACTTTCCTATACATCACGAATAACCACTGGGAACTTGGTAGTTTTTTTTTTTTTTTTTTTCAAAAAAAAAATTTAATACCATGAATTGATCTCATCATTTCAGCCATTTGAGATATAAGGATGCTTGTAAGACATTGTTGCGTTTGGTGACATTGTTGCATTTGGTCAAAGAATCTACGTATCATGCAAAATATGTCGTATGTATAAAGATTCCCCACTTCTTGTTTCAAGCATTACTTTCTATATATAAAGCAACAAACAATATCTCTCTTGCATTTGTTCTTTGTTTGTATAACCTGGATTAAATAAAAGAATATTTCTTTGGAGCAACCCTAAAAGAATTTTTCAGTGTATAAACATTCTTTTTCTCTCTTACATAACCTCTACTATTGTTTGCATGGTTAAACATATTATCCTTTTCCTTTTACTCTTGTAGGCTTCTACAGTTACGATGTAAACGTTGTGCTATATTCTTCATTAATTATAAACTTTATATTGAAAACTTCAAAAACATTGAATTGTGTGTGTGATTTATTTAATTCCATATAGGAATAAGGGGTAAGAGGATTTCCAACCATAAAGGTGTTTGCACCTGGGAAGCCACCTGTTGATTACCAAGGAGCTAGAGATGTCAAACCAATTGCTGAATTCGCTCTTCAACAGGTTTGTTTGAAACTCTTATGGGGTGTTTTAATATTTTTTACCTGAAATACAGTGAAACCTGGCTGTCAACGAGAGCTTTTGTTGCATAAGTTATGTTGGGCGTGGGGAGAGTAGATGAATTTCTTGTTTTATTTAAAACAAACAATTTCTTCCAATCACATCAGTGCATTTAAAATAATGGCTTGTGCCTTACTGCTAAGGTGATGTAAAGATTGTGTCCATTTCACTTGCTGTGTTGTCATTCGTGGTTTGCAACTTAATTGACGTTTTTTGTGTTGGTGCCCAGTGAAAAGTCATAATTGGCTTTTTATTGAAATAAATAAATAAATTCTGAGTTACTGCCTTGATTTCTCATGGTAATTTATCAGTTAATTAATGTGATTTGTTACTCACAGTTAAGAACTTTCTTGTGTTTTATTATAGGCAGTAAGTTACTCCAAACTATTGCATGCTTATTTTTTGTTTGTATGTGCAGTTAAAGACTCTATTGAAAGAACGTTTAAATGGAAAAGCAACTGGGGAATCAAATAAAAAGTCAGAACCCAGTGCTTCAGTAGAATTAAACTCTAGCAACTTTGATGAATTGGTTCTCAAAAGCAGAGAACTTTGGATTGTAGAATTTTTCGCACCTTGGTAAGTGTATTCTACAGTGCTTATGAAGTATATCAGTGTCTTCTTATGTTTTAATAATTAATTGACTGAACATATTGTACTTACTATAATATTTCCCGCTCAGGCATTAATCATCTTTCTCTTTTTTTTTTTTTTCTTGAAGGTGTGGGCATTGTAAAAAACTGGCACCTGAGTGGAAGAAAGCTGCCAGTAACTTGAAGGGGAAGGTGAAACTGGGTCATGTTGACTGTGATGCTGAAAAGGTAAGCTTATGTGTTATACATCTTTAACAATAACTAGTCAAAAATTCCCCTCTGGTCTTGGTCAAAACGATCCCTCGCTATCTTTATTTTGGTTATTTTTTTTTAACCAAGATTTGCCATGTTGGTTGTGTTCTCAGTCTCTTAAGTAATTGTATCTTTGAAAGCTTTTAAATTCTTGCCTTTTCTTAGTTCTGCATAAGACTTTTAAATTCTGTCTTAATTAGATCAATTTATATTTTTCTGATTGCATTGTTGTTACCAGTCTCTAATGAGCAGGTTCAATGTTCAAGGATTCCCAACTATCTTGGTATTTGGTGCCGACAAAGAGAGCCCGATTCCTTATGAGGGTGCTAGAACAGCCTCAGCTATTGAATCATTTGCTCAAGGGCAGCTGGAAACGAATGTTGCTCCTCCTGAAGTAACTGAGCTGACTGGTCAAGTAAGTGTACTTAACTGCCAACTTGGTTGTGGATTAGTTAGAAAGATAGCATACAAGAAAATTAACATAAGCCTTATCTTTAGGATGTCATGGAAGAGAAATGTGGTTCTGCTGCTATCAATCAAAAGTTGAGGTCCCAAGAGATTTTGAAGTAACAGGCAATGCTAGATCTAGAGTCATTGTTTCTTTAATTTAATGACTAGGCAGAGCAAAGTGTATTTCTTGTGATGATATATGATAGTTTTGTTCATTGTTCTGGGTCTTCCTTCATGTTCTATGTAAACGATTGGTATACTGTTTTTTTAGGATAATCATAGCTTTACCCGATGGATGACATGAATTGGCTATTTTGTCATTCAGTGTTTCATATTGACAAGCCTTTCGTTAGGTAGAAGAGTGCCAATGTTAGACAAATGATAACTTAAGAGAGTGTACTCTCCTAATGAACAAATTTAGAGTGATCTTTTAGGAAAGAGTTTTATACCAACTCAAGTTTTAAATATTCTCTGAAGGGAACAAAATATTAATTTGGTCTGCATAAGGGCGAAATTAGGATTAAAGAATGTCCAATTGTTTATTAAATATGGTCTGCATGCACAATAAAAAAATATATTGAATTTATGCAGTATGTATGTACAAACAACCACCGTAACATTTCATTCTTCTGTTCACCTAAATTACATTACGGTGATCACCTCGATTGATAAGGTTAAATAATTAATTTCTAATTCCACTTCTCTCGTTGGATCGAAGAAGTATATGTGGTTATCATTGGTGAACTTGACAATCGTTGCTGCGGACAATGTTTATATTTCAATTTATTTAGAATTTTATTTTGTTATTTTTCATAGATTTGCTTCTTTAT
>NW_026898763.1:0-62219 GCF_033153095.1 Gastrolobium bilobum | reverse complement strand
AGAATAATAAAGAAAAGAAAGAAAGAAACATATATATTTCGTATGGTATTGACAAGCAACTGTTGACAAGCCACACCCTCAATCTTCTATTTTCAAGAAAAAAAAAAGAAACATACTGTATTTCAAGAAAAGAAAAAAGAAAAGAAAAAAGAACACAGTCGAATATCAGCAAGAAATATCAGCAAGAATATGATGTATGGGCAGACAGAAACAAAAGCATACAATCGAACATCCACAGTTATCAAGAAAAAAGAAGAAACGAAATCAAAAGAAAAGAAAAGCAAGAACATAATGGAAAAGCCACACCCTCAATATTGCCAGAATAATAAAGAAAAAGAAAGAAAGAAACATATATATTTCGTATGGTATTGACAAGCAACTGTTGACAAGCCACACCCTCAATCTTCTATTTTCAAGAAAAAAAAACAATCGAAACATACTGTATTTTCAAGAAAAGAAAAAAGAAAAGAAAAACGAAATCAAAAGAAAAGAAAAGCAAGAACATAATGGAAAAGCCACACCCTCAATATTGCCAGAATAATAAAGAAAAAGAAAGAAAGAAACATATATATCATATGGTATTGACAAGCAACTGTTGACAAGCCACACCCTCAATCTTCTATTTTTAAGGAAAAAAAAGAAACATACTGTATTTTCAAGAAAGAAAAAAGAAAAGAAAAAAGAACACAGTCGAATATCAGCAAGAAATATCAGCAAGAAACCCACATACTCAATCTTTTCAAGCAAGAAATATCAGCACATAATCAAACATTTTCAAGAAAAAAAGAAAAGAAAAGAGAAGAAAAGAAAGGGCAGAAGTAACATACCTAGGTATTGACACCTTTGTAGGAGTGTTGCCAAACAATACAGGCTGGTTGGGTCATCATCTACTTGCATCCCATCTCCCATATTCACCAATTCCATTGTCTTGATAAAACAATCCAAGAACAAGAGAAAGAAACAAGCAAGAACAAGAGAAAGAAACTAGGTTGCCCAAAGAAACCAAGAAAACCTTAAGAAAACAGAGAAAGAAACCCTAAGAAAACCTTAAGAAGAGTGAAAAGAGAGAAAGAAAATTTTTAATTTATATTTTTTGGCGGCAAAACTATGATGACCGTTGTATTCTCTTAACTCTTAACTCGTAAGTTATTTTCGTCCCTCTGAAGTTCTAATTTAGCTACTCTTAAAATTTATTATATTTACTAATTTATATTAGCTAATGTATATACATATTAAAAAATATATGTGTGGATGGACAACTGAGAAATATATATTCTAATTTTAAGGAAATAAAATTCATTTTAATTATTAAAAATATGAGACATGATTGGGTTGAGAAAAAATTCATCACAATATATATATATATATATATATATATATATATTCATTATAGTTTGACTAATTACTTTGATTAATTTAATAAAAAAAACCCGCGATTCACACTAAAATAAATATAATCATAATAATATTTATTAAAAAATTGGCTTTAGTAAATGCTAACATCTTTTAAACAAGAGTAACAGAAGAAAGCTTGAAAAGAAGCATTTACAAAGACCTTAATCTAGATGACTTTAAAGAAACTTTGGTTATTGATACCACCATTTAGAAAAAAATTCAACAGACGCTTAAACGAGGATTAAAATGCAATGAACATTATTTACCCCTTCCCCCCCCCCCCCCCCCCAAAAAAAAAAAAAACAGAAATGCAAAGAAGATTGAGAGAAGACAATCTTAGAGTTCTATTGGTTGTGTCCCCACAATCACAACATAATACAAAATGAAGAAGAGGTACTTACTTACAAGAGAGGTCACTACTTCAGTTGTTTGATGATATACTTCTGAGGGATCTACACCACAGAACACTGGCAAGACCTTGGTATATTTGGTTCTGCTCCGCTCCATTATTACCTCCTTAAAACATTTCCAGAGAAAATAGTGTTTACTATTTTCTCTGGAAATGTTTTGAGAAAACAATAACATAAACACTATTTTGAAACGCCTCACCATTATCACGTAAAAAAACACTAGTTGTTTGTTGGGTGCACATGCAAAGAAGAGAGTGGTTCTGATCTGTAATATAATGGGGTAGGTGGTGGCAGTTTCGGTGAACTGAAGACAATGGATCTATGGAAGTGAAATGAGAGTCCAAAGATAATGTAAAGTGAGAGAGAATGGACAGATCGCAGCAATAAGTTTTTGAGAAAGGTGAAAGAGAGAGACACGTAGAGATAGAAAGGTAGGAAGCGGAAAAGCTCAAGAGAGAAGAGTGGACGCAAAAAAATAAAAGCAAGCTCTCTTGTCAAATCACAACTTTCACATTAGGTGAAATGAGGACTGACAAAAGAAATTAATGGCTCTGATCTCTGATCAACAGAACAGTAGTATCTCTCTCCTATTCCCCAAATAAACTTTAATCTCATACTACCATCCTTATAAACAAGAGAATACATCGATATCAGGCGCAAGGGACTCTCTCTGTAGGGAAAAAACGAAAGACTATGCATGACACCAGAGATTATAAAGTACAGAATAGGTGAATTAATGATACAGGGCTACACAACACAGCTAGATAGTTTTAGTATAATAATCAATGGAGTCATAGCAGCAGGGATTTTAACTACAATTGTTTAAAATTAAAAAAAAAATGATATACTATTTAATATGTTTAGAATTTAAAAAAAATAATAATAATATTCTTCATCTTCAATCTTTATTAATAATTTGATAATATCACACTATCATTTTTGGAAAGAAAAAAGATTCAAAATTCCATAAGAAGCCAAGTTTTTGAGAAAGGTGAAAGAGAGACACACGTATAGAAAGGTAGGAAGTGGAAAAGCTCAGGAGAGATGCAAGGAACCAAATAAAGCTCTCTTGTCAAATCACAAATTAGGTGCTATGAGGATCTGACTCTGACTCTGATCTCTGATCAACAGAACAGTAGTCTAGCATCTCTCCTATTCCCCAAATAAAGTAACACAAACAGCGCAATTAAACTTCAATCTTATTAAGAAATTTTTCAAATTCATTTATTTATTTATTTTCTTCTCTTTAAATTAATCACACACTAAACTTAAACAACTATTAATTAACCTCCTCTTATATACATGCATGTTTTTAAAAGCAGAGGCAAAAAGTAATAATACTGAGTGAACCGAAACAGAGCTTCTAAGATTCATTCAGTTATATATAAGAAACTTAACACTACAAACAAAAGTAATAATACAGACAGATACAATGAATGAACCATCATAGAGCACAAACAAATATACATACATGACACGTACAGTATTAATAATGAGGATTTAAGAAAAAATAAAGGTATGGCATGGTATGGAGGGGAAGTTACCTTATCCTCAGCATTCAGCAGCAAGTAAAGGAAGATTATTGAGAAGAATCTCAACTCAAGAGGCTCAGTGTCGGGGGCCATCAAGAGGACTAGCTCAGAAATGCCTCTGTTCAGTGTCTTTTTTGAGCTGAGCTACAAATACAAAAAGAAATACATGTTTTATGGTCGCTGAAACAAAAAAAAAGAAAGATAAAAAACGCAATAACACACTTAAAATCAATGGAAGAACCAATGAAATGAAATGAAAGCAGAGGCGAAAGAAAGTTCCTTTCCTGTGAGTTGAGCTGCTGCTTGTAGTTGGTAGCTTATCTTGTTGAACAAGATCTTCAACAGTATTGTTATTGTGAGTTGAGCTGAGCATCGGCCAAAGGTAACCACCATTTTTGTGATTTGATTGAAAGAAAGAAAGAAAACTTGAAGAAGAACATTCATTCAAGTCAGATTCAATGAATCGTTTGTTTAGAAGGAAGAGAAGATAACGAAAAGAAAAGGTAACCAACCATTTTTGTGATTTGATTGAATGGTGTGAAGAGAAGAGAAGAGGGGGCTTAGGGTTTTTCTTTGGTGGAGAAGAGAGAGAGGGAGAAGAAAGAGAGGAATGAGTGAGTATAATTAAATTAAATCCCGCCCAATTAAATTACATTTTTTACGTTTAAGCTAGATGCCAGTGAAAATTAAAATTAAACAATGAAAATATATATGTACGAGTAAACAAGAGAATACATCGATATCAGTAGCAAGGACTCTCTTTGGGGGAAAAGATACAAGGATTATAGACTACAGAATAGGTGAATGAATGATACAGTGCTACACAGCACAGCTAGATAGTTTTAATATAATAACACTATCATTTTTTGGAAACAAAAAAAGCTTAAAAATTCCCTAAGAAGCCAAGATTTTGAGAAAGTGAAAGAGAGAGACACGTAGAGAGAGAGAGAAAGGTAGGAGCTCAGGAGAGAAGCAAGGAAGCAAAAAAAAAAAGAAGTGCACAATTAATAACCAATAAAGCTGTCTTGTCAAATCACAACATTAGGTGCTCTGAGGATCTGACTCTGATCTTCGATCAACAGAACAGTAGTCTAGCATCTCTCCTATTCCCTAAATAAAGTAACACAAACAGCGCAATTAAACTTCAATCTTATTAAGAAATTTTTCAAATTCATTTATTTATTTATTTTCTTCTCTTTAAATTAATCACACACTAAACTTAAACAACTATTAATTAACCTCCTCTTATATACATGCATGTTTTTAAAAGCAGAGGCAAAAAGTAATAATACTGAGTGAACCGAAACAGAGCTTCTAAGATTCATTCAGTTATATATAAGAAACTTAACACTACAAACAAAAGTAATAATACAGACAGATACAATGAATGAACCATCATAGAGCACAAACAAATATACATACATGACACGTACAGTATTAATAATGAGGATTTAAGAAAAAATAAAGGTATGGCATGGTATGGAGGGGAAGTTACCTTATCCTCAGCATTCAGCAGCAAGTAAAGGAAGATTATTGAGAAGAATCTCAACTCAAGAGGCTCAGTGTCGGGGGCCATCAAGAGGACTAGCTCAGAAATGCCTCTGTTCAGTGTCTTTTTTGAGCTGAGCTACAAATACAAAAAGAAATACATGTTTTATGGTCGCTGAAACAAAAAAAAAGAAAGATAAAAAACGCAATAACACACTTAAAATCAATGGAAGAACCAATGAAATGAAATGAAAGCAGAGGCGAAAGAAAGTTCCTTTCCTGTGAGTTGAGCTGCTGCTTGTAGTTGGTAGCTTATCTTGTTGAACAAGATCTTCAACAGTATTGTTATTGTGAGTTGAGCTGAGCATCGGCCAAAGGTAACCACCATTTTTGTGATTTGATTGAAAGAAAGAAAGAAAACTTGAAGAAGAACATTCATTCAAGTCAGATTCAATGAATCGTTTGTTTAGAAGGAAGAGAAGATAACGAAAAGAAAAGGTAACCAACCATTTTTGTGATTTGATTGAATGGTGTGAAGAGAAGAGAAGAGGGGGCTTAGGGTTTTTCTTTGGTGGAGAAGAGAGAGAGGGAGAAGAAAGAGAGGAATGAGTGAGTATAATTAAATTAAATCCCGCCCAATTAAATTACATTTTTTACGTTTAAGCTAGATGCCAGTGAAAATTAAAATTAAACAATGAAAACATATATGTACGAGTAAACAAGAGAATACATCGATATCAGTAGCAAGGACTCTCTTTGGGGGAAAAGATACAAGGATTATAGACTACAGAATAGGTGAATGAATGATACAGTGCTACACAGCACAGCTAGATAGTTTTAATATAATAACACTATCATTTTTTGGAAACAAAAAAAGCTTAAAAATTCCCTAAGAAGCCAAGATTTTGAGAAAGTGAAAGAGAGAGACACGTAGAGAGAGAGAGAGAAAGGTAGGAGCTCAGGAGAGAAGCAAGGAAGCAAAAAAAAGAAGAAGTGCACAATTAATAACCAATAAAGCTGTCTTGTCAAATCACAACATTAGGTGCTCTGAGGATCTGACTCTGATCTTCGATCAACAGAACAGTAGTCTAGCATCTCTCCTATTCCCCAAATAAAGTAACACAAACAGCGCAATTAAACTTCAATCTTATTAAGAAATTTTTCAAATTCATTTATTTATTTATTTTCTTCTCTTTAAATTAATCACACACTAAACTTAAACAACTATTAATTAACCTCCTCTTATATACATGCATGTTTTTAAAAGCAGAGGCAAAAAGTAATAATACTGAGTGAACCGAAACAGAGCTTCTAAGATTCATTCAGTTATATATAAGAAACTTAACACTACAAACAAAAGTAATAATACAGACAGATACAATGAATGAACCATCATAGAGCACAAACAAATATACATACATGACACGTACAGTATTAATAATGAGGATTTAAGAAAAAATAAAGGTATGGCATGGTATGGAGGGGAAGTTACCTTATCCTCAGCATTCAGCAGCAAGTAAAGGAAGATTATTGAGAAGAATCTCAACTCAAGAGGCTCAGTGTCGGGGGCCATCAAGAGGACTAGCTCAGAAATGCCTCTGTTCAGTGTCTTTTTTGAGCTGAGCTACAAATACAAAAAGAAATACATGTTTTATGGTCGCTGAAACAAAAAAAAAGAAAGATAAAAAACGCAATAACACACTTAAAATCAATGGAAGAACCAATGAAATGAAATGAAAGCAGAGGCGAAAGAAAGTTCCTTTCCTGTGAGTTGAGCTGCTGCTTGTAGTTGGTAGCTTATCTTGTTGAACAAGATCTTCAACAGTATTGTTATTGTGAGTTGAGCTGAGCATCGGCCAAAGGTAACCACCATTTTTGTGATTTGATTGAAAGAAAGAAAGAAAACTTGAAGAAGAACATTCATTCAAGTCAGATTCAATGAATCGTTTGTTTAGAAGGAAGAGAAGATAACGAAAAGAAAAGGTAACCAACCATTTTTGTGATTTGATTGAATGGTGTGAAGAGAAGAGAAGAGGGGGCTTAGGGTTTTTCTTTGGTGGAGAAGAGAGAGAGGGAGAAGAAAGAGAGGAATGAGTGAGTATAATTAAATTAAATCCCGCCCAATTAAATTACATTTTTTACGTTTAAGCTAGATGCCAGTGAAAATTAAAATTAAACAATGAAAACATATATGTACGAGTAAACAAGAGAATACATCGATATCAGTAGCAAGGACTCTCTTTGGGGGAAAAGATACAAGGATTATAGACTACAGAATAGGTGAATGAATGATACAGTGCTACACAGCACAGCTAGATAGTTTTAATATAATAACACTATCATTTTTTGGAAACAAAAAAAGCTTAAAAATTCCCTAAGAAGCCAAGATTTTGAGAAAGTGAAAGAGAGAGACACGTAGAGAGAGAGAGAGAGAAAAAAGTAGGAGCTCAGGAGAGAAGCAAGGAAGCAAAAAAAAGAAGAAGTGCGCAATTAATAACCAATAAAGCTGTCTTGTCAAATCACAACATTAGGTGCTCTGAGGATCTGACTCTGATCTTCGATCAACAGAACAGTAGTCTAGCATCTCTCCTATTCCCTAAATAAAGTAACACAAACAGCGCAATTAAACTTCAATCTTATTAAGAAATTTTTCAAATCCATTTTTTTATTTATTTTCTTCTCTTTAAATTAATCACACACTAAACTTAAACAACTATTAAGCTCCTCTTATATACTTTATAAAAGCAGAGGCAAAGTAATAATACTGAGTGAACTGAAACTGAGCTTCTAAGATTCATTCAGTTATAAAAAACTTATCACTACAAACAAAAGTAACAATACAGATACAACGAATAAACCATAGACTATAGAGCACAAACAAATACATGACGTACAGTATTAATAATGAGGATTTAAGAAAAAATAAAGGTATGGTATGGTATGGTATCAGAAGTTACCTTATCCTCAGCAGCAAGTAAAGAAAGATTTTTTAGAAGAATCTCAACTCAAGAGGCTCAGAGTCGGGTGCCATCAAGAGGAGAAATGCCTCTATTCAGTGTCTTTTTTAAGCTGAGCTACAAATACAAATAAAAATACATGTTTTATGGTCGCTGAAACAAAAAGAAAAAAACGCAATAACACACTTAAAATAAATGGTAGAACCAACGAAATGAATTGAAATGAAATAAAAGCAGAGGCGAAAGAAAGTTCCTTTCCTGTGAGTTGAGGAGCTGCTTGTAGTTGGTAGCTTATCTTGTTGAACAAGATCTTCAACAGTATTGTTATTGTGAGTTGAGCTGAGCTTGATTGAAGAGAAGAGAAGAGAAGAGAAGGGGGCTAGGCTTAGGGTTTTTCTTTGGTGGAGAAGAGAGAGAGAGAGAGAGAGAGAGAGAGAAGAAAGAGAGGAATGAGTGAGTGTTATTAAATTAAATCCCGCCCAATTTTAGATGAAAAATCTTTGAAAATTGTAAATTGTAAATTTATGATCTGAGATGAGACTGCATGTAACATCCCACGTAATTAGTGAAGATACATAAAATACCATGAGACATTAGAATTACATGAGAAAAGTCGAACTACATGTGGGGTTGCTAATGCTTAAATGATATAGTTGTTCATAGAGGACCTCTATTGTGTAGGAAAATTAGTAGGATTATGATGAAGGGTAACGATTTATCTTTACGCATGAGAGGCCTCATAAAAGAGATAAGAATAATGTGTGGTAACATGTAAGGAAACAAAAATATTTATAAGGTTAGGGAACTTATAAATTTTAGAATTAGTATTTAAATTATAAATTGGGCTAGTCCTTGAACACCATTAGATTAGTATGATCTTTGAGTCCAATTTCTCCATGCTTGGCTGAACCCATAGGGCTTGAGAAGAGTCCATAAATTCATCCCACACACCCCACATTTGGTCACAACCTTATCCTCCTCTAAGAAATCCTACACGGCAATTTTTAATGGATTGTAATCTCCACTTGGCAACCAATTCAGCCTTCCATTCTTTTGTGCCTTGCGTTAATTTTGGGCTGAAAAGAAGGCTGATGCTTTGTCCCTTTAACTAAACCAACTCAGCTTTGTTAACATACAACCAATAAGAGACTTGTGGGCAGATTTGCATGTTGCCTAATTGGGCAGAAAACACATCACACCTTGCCCCTCATGTGCTCCTAGGAGAAGTATAAGCATCAGAAAATTCTGACTTCAATCCCTTCATGAAGACTCAAGTCAATCACTTCTCTTTCCCTCCTCACATGCGCTTGGAAGAAGCATAAAGGGCTGACGTTGCTTGCTGAAATCTCCTTTACTTTTCAGCCTTATTTCACTAAAATGGCCACAAAGCGTTATCCACTGTATATCCTTCCACCTTGTGCGCATTGGGTATCGTTTTGATCAGAAAATTCTGATCAAAGTGTCATTGTTATGACACAAGGCTGCACACTCTCTTACATCCTCTCCCTTACGCATAGCCTTTGCAAAAGCAACCATGTTGCTTGTAAGGCTAACTATAAACCGCACTTTATTTCATGCATCCAATGGTTGATAAGTGGTCAGCCTTGCATGCAATTTTATTGGCTCAAACATGTCACACCTTATCCCCATTTGTGCGCTCCAAATGGGGGAAGTCTAAAACAACCATTTAAAACAACACTTAAACCCCATTCCCTCATCCTCCAAAACGCTAAACAAAGAACAAAGTGTCCCAATCCCTCAACCTACCAAAACCGTGACCTTATGTCTTCAAGAGAAGAAGTGTAGCTATCATCTAGTTCTCCTTTCCTTTTCTTCTTGAAACCGTAAGCCCTTGAAGGAGGAGCAATGATAGAACTCATCCTATTCCTTTCCTCTTCTGGTTGAAAGCTCCTAAGTAAGGGGTTAACTTTCCCTCTCATTTCCTTCGTCTCACACAAGACTCTCATGAGACTATTCTTTGTTGCATGCGTGGACCTTATTTTGGTGAAGCCTATCCTTCCTTTGAGCGTTGCTAGGTGGACGCTGGAGCAGTAGGAAGTGGAAGCTACTTCTATTTTCTTTTACAAGTCGAACCCTTGGTGGTGAACAAGAAACCGTAAGTGATCTTCTATTCTTTTGGGTAGCTTTGTCTTCGGTTTTAGAGCATCAATGGAGGGCTGGTTATTTTTATGTTTAGTTCACCTTGTTGTACCTTGAACTTAACTCAAAAAGCTCTAGATATAAACCTAAGAATGATCATACAAATTAATAAGTGGTACTGTTTACATGTTATATATATATATATGTACCTAGACTTTTTATGAAGCTAAGTATGTGGACAACACCTTATCCCCTCTTACATCGCATCAAGTAGGGTTAGTAAGTCTTAAAATAATTTATATTCTTGAGAAAAGGTTGCTGTATACTTTTGTTCTGCTCACTGTTTTGCGATGAAATGAATTAGACCACAAGTATATTTATTTTGTGAGAAGATGTTGCCGTACAAGGATCTTTTGCTCACTGTTTTATTATAAAGTTGTCACTGTTTTGCTGAAGAAATGCACACTGTTTTGCTTAAAATCCCTCACTGTTTCGCTGTAAAAATTCTGGACAGCATGTTTCTTTTATTTTTCTTGAAAACGTTGCTGAAGAATGGTTTTTATGCTCACTGTTTGCTGGAAAATTTGGTAGCACAACTCACTGTTTTCAGCGCACTGTATGGAGTATAGGTGTGTGAAAAACACTCACTACTTTATTAGAAAAATGTCCACTATTTTATTAGAAAGAGGTCCACTGTTTTATTAGAAAACGTCCACTGTTTTATTGGAAAAATGGTTTCTATTTGCTCACTATTTTACATAAAAAAAAACGTTCACCGTTTTTACTGAAACACGCTACTGTATTTTATGCAATTAAAGTTAGAAATCTTCTGTAAGAGAAACATGAAAACCGGTTCTGCCTTAGAGGAATTATTAAAAGAATTCCCTACTGTTTAAAATGAACAAAGGTTAATTTAGAGTTAAAAATAATTTTTAGAAAAAGAACCTTAGGGCCGAATGCTATAGGAATTTTTAAGCTTGGGAATTTGATGAATAAATTGAATGTACACTGATTGATTATACTGTAAATTAGGTACGAAAAATCCTTGAGAAGTTGGACTATATCACTGTTTGTTGGTAACTTAAATTTCGACGTACGAGGTATGTGTAGGCGGTATTACCTTCTGTGACTATTGGCTAGTGTATGGAATTGTGATGTGTTGCTCACATTTGTCCTATGTATGTTATGATGATGATGAGCCAATGGTAAGAATATGAAAGGATGATATGATATATGCATGCATTTTACATCATAATACATTTTTCTGTTGGGTGCGATTGCATAACATGGCATCTATACTTGATTCATGACATCTTGAATATATATATATTTGTATTGAGGACATGTGACTGAGCATGCATCATATAGGCATGCCTGGTACCAGGAGAGGGGACACTTGGCTTCAGTCCGCATAGGTTCCACAGTGGGATTCACCTTCATGGGAGCCATTAGGAATACCCACTGTGATGCTACGCGCACGACGGTGCTATGAGCGTAAAGGAAAAAGGGCGTTATATACGCGTTATGATATATAACGAAAAGGATTAAATGTTTGCAGTGACTATTTATGATTTTGTGCCTAGTTAATATTGTTGCATTATGGTTTTGTTGCCACACTACTGGGATTTTCTCTCACCCCTTTGGGGCTGCTATTTTTACAAAATGGCAGGAGGACGTAAAAGCTTTTGAGGACTTGGATATTTGTTGTTGGCTTCTACTGTTTGGGCATGCTGCTAGTGATGTGATATTTTATGGATGACTGTATGAAATTGAGAAGCATTGTATTACTGTGAACTATGATTTTATTATTGCTTTACGATTTTATGGTCAGCAAGTATTTTGGAAACAGATGTTGAAACGTTTGCGAAAAGGATTTTGACATGTTATCTTAATGCTGAGTTTTGAAAAGTCTTTGCGAGCACTTTGTAAGTTGTCGTACTGGGGCTACAGACCTCCGATTTTCTTATAATTTATATGCACGCGTAGCCCAAGGTGTCTAGTTTCATTATATATAAACCTTGCAAAGAAATTCTGAAAGATCGATTTGTCATGAATTTTACCAGCCAGTACATTTGGGATATTTCCACTATTTTCTCTCTTTTTTTGCGAGTTATGTTTCGAGGGGGAAACAAACTCCAAATCACTACTATTTTATATGAACATGAAGCCCCAGATGTCTAGTTTCCAGATTACAAAGAATATATTTTTGAATCGTTGAACTAGATTTTATACGAATTTTAAAGACAGCAAGGTCTATCAGGAAATTTATATTTTAATAAGTTTAAGAAATTTTGTGTACTCTGATTTTTGTAATTAACCAGATCCCCTCTTTAGTTTTAATTGGCAATGTAAAAGCGAAATTTTTTTCAGTCTCTAAAATACTATTAAAGAACTCTAATTCCGCTTAGCAAACAACTCTCTTGGAGGCCTACAAGAGAGGGTGTTATACTGCATCTGCATGTTTCGGATTATGCATTGAGAGGTGAGAGAGACTACGAGCAATGGTTGGTTATTTTGATCAGTTTTGTTTTGGCCCAATCCAATCCATCTTTAATTAATTATAATAAAACTTTAAATTATAATATTTGCGCTGAAATCAAATTATTATAGATTACCTGCTAAAAAGCGCGCGCGTGGTCAAGTGTCCAAAGCACATTACATTGATTTGCATTGGAGAGGGCCACACTTGACTTGACAATCAGACACTACACTACACTGAGTAAAAGCAATGCAATGAATGGACTTGGGTCGGGTGTTATTTTCAGCAGCATCATCTTTGTTTTGTTTTGTTTTGGGCCCAATCCAATCCAAATATCCAATCCATCTGTGTTTTGTCACTTACATACATCGAGGAGGGAGGGATTTCTTAATTCTAAATAAATAAATGTTAATTAAAATGCTAATTAATATATCTGATTCTATACCCTATACTATACTACCGTAGAAGGAGAGGAGGGGGGAATAAATTATTATTATTAACTACTCAATGAAAGAATTAAATTATAGAACAGTTTCGGATCTTAAAAAAATTATTTAGAAAGTATCTCATAGACTTTCTTTTACATAGAGGGCCTATAAACTTATAGGCCGACCTATTTTATATTATTTACTTTAAATTAAATAAATAATTATTATTTTAATGGTTTTAAATAATAAAATTATATTATTTTAATTATTTTCTTTAATTATTGAACGTCTTGTAGGCTTAAACAGGCTAACAAGTCTATGTCAAGACTTTTGTTTTTTAAATATACGTCATGCTAAATTTATAATTTGGGCGTGCAGAAGCTAACGAATCTGGCCATGCCTAAAGTATTTTACATGTGTCTGACCTATTTAAGCTAAAGCCTATCTCTATCCAGCCTATTTACACCCCCTACTTTTAACAATGGTTTTTCGTTGTTGATTAAATGTGAGTACTATAAACATGCTTTTAACGTTGGTTGGCCCACCCCGCCCCGCCACCAACCCGCCAAAAACGGGACAGGGCGGGTTAACCCGCCATTAAATATGGGTGGGAAAAATGAACTCACCCCGTTTTATGGTGGGTTGGCGGGTCAACCCACCAACCCGTCAATTAAAAAATAAATAATTAAATTATATTTTATTAATTTTTCTAATATTATTTTATTTTATTTCACACTTCTTTTAATTTTTCTTAATCTCAGAACATGTGAGTTGGAAATACTCCAGGAATAACTAGTGAATGTGCATGAGAACGGTTAGAGCCTAGTATGAAAACGATTAGGTGCTTTTGAGAACGACCATGGGTCAGAAGGATGGATAAAGATGAGAATGAGTTAAATTGATACCGACAAATCCGTAATATGGTTATATTATTACCTACAAATCAGCGAAAGAGAAACAGTAAACCAGAGAAAGTTTAAAGTATTGGGAATTAAAATGTCACAGAACCATGAGAGACGAGTAATTATGAATGATCAAAGGATAATGAGTATCATAAAAAGGAGATCATGCTTGTGATAAAAGTAATATGGTAAAGATACACACTTGAGGATGCTACTTGGGAGCGGGAGGATGAGATTCTCCGGCTGTGTCCTGAGTTAGCGGATGAGTATGATTTAATTTTGCGGACAAAATTCTAAAAAGTTGGGGTGAATATAACACCTCACAATTTTAAATCAAGTAATTAAAATATCGAGTGAGCAATCAAGTGATGGATTAGTGAAAATCCTAAAGATTATGCCAATATACAAAAAAAGGGCAAAACAGTAATTAGCCAACACGCAACCCTAGGAAGATAAAAATTGAGTAGAAGGTCTCAGATGGTAAAAATAACCCTGGAAATGGGTTAAGAACGAAAAATTGAGTCGATAGGCAATTTTCAGAAAAATCAGTGAATAGTGTTTTTTCGCGGGTAAAAATACCGTGTTACGATTGCACCGTAAACCGTGCCAGTTGAATTTTGAGCTCTAGGTTTCAAATATGAGTTATAAATGGTTTGTTGAGTTAGGAAATATGATTTTGATGAAATTTGATGGAATTGAGTCATTTTGGGAAAAATTGATGAATAGTTATTTTCCGGGGTAAAAATATTGCGGTATAATTGTACCGATAAGCGTGAAAATTTTATCAGTATTTTTAGGAAACAAAAATATGACATGAACAAGAGAAATATGTAGGTCATGAATTTGTGGCTGTAACTAGTGATTGATTAAAGTTAAATCGCGTGTAGGACCCACCTATGGTTTAAGTGACTCAAAAGTCTCAATTTCATGACACTTTCTCTCTCCATTTCCTTCTCCTTCCCGTGAAACAGCAGCCCCCCCCCCCCCCCTTTTGGTGCCATTTTTGGTTTGATTTTCTTTTCTCCATAACTACATCATTTCTTAACCAAATCAAGTGATTTTTGTGTTGAAATTCAATGGAAATCACCTTCTAAACACATTGGTACCACTCTTGAGCCTTGAAACTCTCTCTTTGGTGAGATATTGGCCATTTACAGCCACGAAATTTTGGAGAAAAATGGTGTTCATGGAGTTGTTTGGAGCTCCAATGGTTTAGGATAGCTTGGAGGAGTCTTGTGCCAAGCTTTTGAGTAAGTTTCTTCACCATTTTAACGGTTTAATTCTTGGATTGAATTCATGAACCCTAAGGGGGAATTTGATGATTTGTGTTGTTAGAGAGCTCAATTTGAAAATGTGTATTAGATGATAATGTGTTAGAATAATGTATTAGAGCTAGAAATGCGATGAAATTTATTGGTTAAAATTGATGAATTTAACTTAGAAAAATTTGATGATCATGACTTTGGACTTTTGAATTTTGGTGTTGAGACTTTGTTTGATGAATTTTGGCATGATGAGATGATGATATAATAGGTTGTGTGAGGGTTGGAATGATTAAAATTGAATGGAAATCCCTTGGAATGTCATAGGGCAAGATTCGAACCTTTAAGGAGAAATGAGTAAATTGATGTTGAAAAATAATTTGAATGATGTGTTGCGTGATTATATGATGACTAGATGGGTTGTGTGGTGGTTGGCAAGTGTTAGAATCAATGGAAAAATAATAAGTGGTTTAGTTGGCATAAATGAACCTAGACCGAAATATTTAGCGAAACGATGCTTAAAAGACGTAAAACGGCGAAACGACAGTTGAAATGGCCTTATGGCAACCCAAGGATGGGTACTAAAATGAGAAAGAAAATTTAGAAAAATAAATCCCCAATTAACACCTATATGGCCGAACCTCCAAGGGAAAAAGGGGGGATTTTGCGGTTTTCGCGTTCTGATGTAATCCGACGCGAAAATGACGAACCGACACTTGAATTGGCCTATTGACAACCTAATGAGACGTAACAAAATGAGAAAGAAAATTTAGAAAAATAAATCTCAAATTTACACTTCATTGGCCGAACCATCAAGGGAGGATGGGGAGGATTTTTGTGATTTTGCGTTTTGATACTATTTGACGAGTACTGATGGATGTACGTTATTGTATAGGTTGCCGTACATCGACCTGAATCCCGAATCTTGAATCAGTGAGTTGCCCTTGGTCCGGGACCAAGTGGATTGAGGTAAGTAATTGGTTCATTGCATGTATAATTATAAATTAACATGTATTGGTTGAACTGAGAGTGATGGAATGTCCTCTGTGTAGGCATTCCGCTGTGTACCGAGTTGAGGGATAAGCTGCTGCGGAGCTTGTGGAAACACGATTTAAGGTAACCTCTTGGTACTGGGGCTTGTTCCCCTTTTCTGTTCCACCTTGCCAGTTGATGGCAACGGTAGGAAGTGTGTATGAATAGTATAGAACACATGAGCATGCATGCATTATTGCTATGGGTACTGCAGTACCGAGTCTCTGGCCAGTAGACAGTTTTATTAGCCTTCGGGCATTTTCGGACTTCCGCTGGATAGGTCTCCAGGAGGGAGTTCCAGTTGACTGCGTGTCATGGTGTGTGATCCGGGTAGGAGCACACTAGGAATGTCTTTGGCGTTTTGGTTGGTTTGGGCATCATGGTTGTGGTTTCTGTGAACACACCTTGGATGATACCCATAGGCTTATATATGCCCAGGGCGTACCTGAAATTGGGGTTACCATCCCGTATCGTCGTATTTTGTATCTTTATATTCTCCATTTCTCTAAATCCCTTGCTATATCCCGTTTTCAAAGTGGTTGTTGTATTCTATTGATATGCATCGAAGTGAACCATTGGGTGGAGTTTTCTCCAGAACCTCTTGGTTACTGAGATATATTCGTATATCTCACCCCGTCTCGGGGCATTTATTTCAGGAGGTAGCAGTGGAGCAGGAGCCTCGGGCAAGAGGCCCGTTGAGTGAGCGGTGGAGCGCGTCATATTTTGCATTTTGTTGGCCGTGTGGCCTAGGCTAAACTTAGGGCATGAACATGTCATTTGTATTTACTAGTAGCTTCATTAGCATCTTGTTCATGCCATTTTGCCTAAGTCTAGTTGTGATGTATTTGGTTATGTTGTCTTTTAAATTAAGTTGAAATTTTAGAAGAATGTAATTTGAAGTTTTAGTTTCAAGTTGTAATTTGTAAAGCCATATTGTAATAGTATTGATGCATGTCTATTTATGATGGAAGGGCCTTAGGCCTATTTTAGGTTATGATAATATGTATGATGGAAATATGCATGAAAAAGGTGTTAGTGATTGCAACTACTTAAGAATGATTAATATGGACTCTATGTTTAATAACTATAAACTGGATTGGGTTGTAAGTGCCCCAAGGCGTTGTTGGTCCTTGTGTGTGCCACCCATTGGATTATTACTGTATTATCATGTGTTTATTAGGTACATTTGAGGTTTAAATGATCGTTTACAATTTTGGGATTATTGGAAAAACAAAGGAACCTCTGGCGAATTTTCTGTAGAATTGGCAGATTTTAGGCGAACTTCGGGAGAGAATATCTCCCTCCATAGAGGTCCCCTAGGGACGTGGCATACGCCATTTTGAAGGTTGAGATGTCCTCTACCTTGTGTCAAAATTTTAGGAAATTATGAGTTGATCTTCGGCCTGAAAAAAATAGAGAAACACGGACTGCTCATGTGCCCTGCACCTGAGGCAGATTCTGGACCGGATTTGGGAAATTAATCCCCGCTTCGTTTCTCAGTCAAATTAAGCGTGTGATATATCAAAATGAAGTTTGAGATGTCTAGTTTGTAGGATAAATATTTGAGAGCAAATGGTTGAATGGATTGAGTGCAGTAAATCGAGTAAGGTGAGTGGTTTGGTGCTGTTTTTGGGGTTGTTTGGCTATTTGCTGATCCAACTTCAAATGGCGATAACCGGAGCAAATGAGCTCCGAATTGAGCGTATGATAGCTTGTTGAAAAGGGAATTAAGTAATACAAAAATATAATCTGAGAAGAAGGGTTGGTTGCGATCGGTTTGGTCGCAGAAAAATTTAGAGTGAAACATGTTCGAATTGGTAAAAACGTCAAGTTGGAAATAGGCTAAGTGAGTTTATGGGAACTCCTTAGTAACTTATAATAAATGATGTAAGTTATAAAAATAGTTTAAATAAGTCTTCCGCAAGAGTTTACGGTTACGGTCACAGCTTTTAATTATTACGCCTTTTTATGATTTAAATGCTCGCGTAATAGTCGGAAAAAAATTTATTCTCGTTTTTATAAATGAACTGCTGTGATTGTAACTGCGCTTAATATCATAATTAATGTTAACAATACCGGTACGTAACGGGCTGTTACAATCTCTTCCTGTTAGGCCCTAGCTCGCACGAGTTAAGGCAAAAAATCCTACAAATAAAAAAGCCTGCATGAGCCAAAAACTTATATAATCCCAAGAGATAGGACCTGTCCACGAGCCAAAATTCATATAAGTCAATCATTTGTCATTAATTAAAATTGTGACAGTAGCAAACAGGCATCACCAAAACCTTATCTGAAATTTCCATCCCTGATCCATCTATCGCTCCCAACTTCTACACTATATAATCAACTATAATGGAAAGAACAAAAAATCTTTACGTAATCCTCCAAGACAAGCAATCAATGAGATAAAATAAACCATGTTGTCATATAATTGAATGGAAATTGATTTCTCCGGAGAAACTATTCCCCTATTACAGACTCATAAAAATGTCTCATCCATTTTTTTTCTTTAATATAATGAGTCTCGTATATTTAATGGGTATGCAGAAGAGGAATAATTTCTTCTGCAACATGAGAAACTAGGAAAACTATTGCCACTTTGTTATTCCTCACTTTAACATAAATTCGTTACATTAATTATGCATTTGCTACTTTAGAGTAATAACCAACAAAATAGCTTTAGGCTTCTTTTCAATGGTATGAGATTCACCATTATTTCCTTTATTTTATTTAGCTGTTGATTTCATTAGCAATTTTCATCTAGCTTCTTTCCTTTGTCATTATTTTCTATCACCCCACCATAGTGGTTGACCCAATTCGAAATTCAACACATAGCTATGAGTTATGAAAGTGCTTGATGAAGTTGAGGTGAAAGTAAAGGATGGGGACAGTGAATTCAGAAAATATCTTTGTCCTTTGCAGAATCTGCATCATCGAAATTCAAAACTTAGATAGAAATATAAACCATCCAAATGGAAAAATAAAAGGACGTTTGAAAAATAAACACCAAAAATGAGAAAGATCATGTGGCAGATAGTAGGGGTGTTAACGGGCCGAGCTTTGATCTTAACGGGCCAAGCCTGTATTTAAACGTGTCAGACTGGCCTTAGCTTGTTACCTGTTACGAATATAATATTAGCCTGTGGCCTGGTTCGTTTACAAAAAAAAAAAAGCCTGTCTCAAGCCTGTGGCCTGTTTATTTATTAAAAATAAAAACCTTACATTCCAATTTGTAGCCGTATTCAGCCCATTAATCATGCACTGATATGTATTTTTTTGTAAGAAAATAATAGTTGTTTCTTTTATAATAAAAAAACATTAATATTAAAAAATCAAAATAACAACATCACCTTTACTTTATTTTACGTTGCTTTTCCTTAATTTTCTTCCACGGTCGCCGCCATAAGCATCATTATAAGCCGTGGAATCCGCATGGCTTATAAAAATAGATGATGAACATGACTTCATTTACCTGTTGGTGGGACGATGACTTAGATCGGGGAGAAGAGATAGAGCAGAGACAGAAAACTGAGAAAAGGATGTTGAAATGATTAATATAAAAATATAAAAAATAAATAAATTTAATGTATACGGGCCAGCCTCCAAGGCTTCAAGGCCGGGCTTGGCTATGAAAGCCTGAGGCCTTTTAAATAAAAAAGCTTTTGCATGAGTATAAGTCTGGGCTTAATAATAAAAAAAGACGAGCCGAGCCGAAACGGGCCGGGCCTAAGGCCCCTGATAGGCCCTTGGCCTTATTATCACCCCTAGCGGATAGCTTAAGTCCCACCACACCTAATAATTTCAATCATTTTTACCTTTCAAGAATCAAGTACTGGATTCGAGATAATTTACACTTTCAATCCCAACCACTTTACCTTGAAGATCATCTCTGAAAATACACATGATAAAGCCCAAAAATGGTCAAATAGCCTACATAGTATACACAGCTAACCTCGTACACATGCATAATTAAAGTGAACATTCTTCTTTTCCTTTTTTTCCTAAAATACAAGTATTGCTGAGTTTTAAATGCACACCTACACGTTGTCTCATACCCTTTTATAAAATTTACACATTTTAAATTGGAAAAATTAATTGTCATTTTTTTTTGTAAACAATTAATTGTCATTTTAAATTAGATGACTTTTATTTTAGGTCTCTCTGCTTCTAATTATACAGAGGAAAGAAAATATTAAAAATCATTAAATATATATTAAAACGATATAATTTTATTTAGAACAATATAAAATCATGTCCTTTAAAATAAAAAATATTTTCCCTTTTTTTTTGTAACTAAATATTTTCCCTTTAAAATTTAAAAAAGAGGACTAAAAAAATAAATAGACAACCTTATAATTTTGAAGAAATGCTTATGATAAAATAAATAAATTTTCTCTCTTTCCACCAAACAGATCATGGATTTAAAACAACAGTTATTCAGTAATCTAGATCTATAAGCGAGCACAAATATCTAGAATTTTCTCCACCTTTCATATATATATATATATATATATATACATGTATTATTAAGACATTTCTGTTTCAGAATATGGTAGTGGACTAGTGTCATCTCTATACAAGTCCATGTATCATATATATTTGTCATCTTCTTACGTCATATATGTTTTTATCAATTAGGTAGAATAATTACTCTTTTTCAAAAAATATAACAACTTTTGTTGATAATTTTTACTAAATCGTCGCGAGTTTGATTCATGTTGATGCTCCTTCATAGGTCAATTACATGTAAGTACCACTGTAAGCACTTGCTGAAACATGTAAATAGAACAATTTTACCCCCTTTACTCTTGTTCCTTTTATGTAACCCTGCTCAATCATAATTTGAGGCTATATGATCCAAAGAGTTATCTACTCCTCTTATATAACTCAAAAACATTAACATATTGAATAATCTATGGACATTTATACTAGTAATTGACACTTCGGTATCATTCACAAAAATTTTAGAAAGCTAAATTTTCCATCCACATTAGACTCATCAGTCTTTACAAATAATCTTGTTCAATCATTCACAAAAAATGTCGATGTTGATCAGACTAATTATTAACCAAACCAGTTAATAGTCCAGTAATAAGATGTCTGGGCAGACAGAAACAAAAGCACACAATCGAACATCCACTGTATTATCAAGAAAAAAAAGAAACGAAATCGAAAGAAAAGAAAAGCAAGAACATAATGGAAAAGCCACACCCTCAATATTTCCAGAATAATAAAGAAAAAGAAAGAAAGAAACATATATTTCATATGGTATTGACAAAAGACAAGCCACACCCTCAATCTCTATTTTCAAGAAAAAAAAAGGAAAGGAAAGAACACAGTCGAATATCAGTAAGAAACCCACATACTCAATCTTTTCAAGCAAGAAATATCAGCATATAATCAAACATTTTCAAGAAAAAAAGAAAAGAAAAGAAAAGAAATAAAGGGCAGAAGTACCATACCTAGGTAATGACACCTTTATAGGAGTGTTGCCAAACAATACAGGCTGGTTGGGTCATCATCTCCCATTGCATCCCATCTCCAATTGCATCCCATCTCCCATATTCATCCTCATCTTCTTCCATCATCTCAGCTTCATCCTCATCTTCATCCTCTTCCATCTTCTCATCTTCATCCTCATCTACTTGCATCCCATCTCCCATTGCATCCCATCTCCCATATTCATCCTCATCTTCTTCCATCATCTCAGCTTCATCCTCATCTTCATCCTCTTCCATCTTCTCAGCTTCATCCTCATCTTCATCCTCTTCTACTTGCATCCCATCTCCCATTGCATCCCATGTCCCATATTCATCCTCATCTTCTTCCATCATCTCAGCTTCATCCTCATCTTCATCCTCTTCCATCTTCTCAGCTTCATCCTCTTCTACTTGCATCACATCTCCCATATTCATCCTCATCTTCTTCCATCATCTCAGCTCCATCCTCTTCCATCTTCTCAGCTTTTTCATCATCTTCAACATGATGAAAAACCAACATGTTATCATTCCAATCGAAACCATAGATATTTAAAAAATAAATAAAATAGAAAACCCACATATCTAAATATATCCAATGTTAGTTTTGTTAAATAAAACACCAACTGAAAAAATTAACAAACTCAACTAGACAAAATCAAATTTACAAAATTAAAAAACAAAAAAACCAGTTAATAGTCCAGTAATATGATGTCTGGGCAGACAGAAACAAAAGCATACAATCAAACATCCACAGTTATCAAGAAAAAAAAGAAACGAAATCAAAAGAAAAGAAAAGCAAGAACCTAATGGAAAAGCCACACCCTTAATATTGCCAGAATAATAAAGAAAAAGAAAGAAAGAAACATATATTTCATATGGTATTGACAAGCAACTGTTGACAAGCCACACCCTCAATCTTCTATTTTCAAGAAAAAAAAAGAAACATACTGTATTTTCAAGAAAAGAAAAAAGAAAAGAAAAAAGAAATCAAAAGAAAAGAAAAGCAAGAACATAATGGAAAAGCCACACCCTCAATATTGCCAGAATAATAAAGAAAAAGAAAGAAAGAAACATATATATTTCGTATGGTATTGACAAGCAACTGTTTACAAGCCACACCCTCAATCTTCTATTTTCAAGAAAAAAAAAGAAACATACTGTATTTTCAAGAAAATAAAAAAGAAAAGAAAAAAGAACACAATCGAATATCAGCAAGAAATATCAGCAAGAATATGATGTCTGGGCAGACAGAAACAAAAGCATACAATCGAACATCCACAGTTATCAAGAAAAAAAAAGAAACGAAATCAAAAGAAAAGAAAAGCAAGAACATAATGGAAAAGCCACACCCTCAATATTGCCAGAATAATAAAGAAAAAGAAAGAAAGAAACATATATATTTCGTATGGTATTGACAAGCAACTGTTGACAAGCCACACCCTCAATCTTCTATTTTCAAGAATAAAAAAAGAAACATACTGTATTTTCAAGAAAAGAAAAAAGAAAAGAAAAACGAAATCAAAAGAAAAGAAAAGCAAGAACATAATGGAAAAGCCACACCCTCAATATTGCCAGAATAATAAAGAAAAAAAAAGAAAGAAACATATATTTCATATGGTATTGACAAGCAACTGTTGACAAGCCACACCCTCAATCTTCTATTTTCAAGAAAAAAAAAAGAAACATACTGTATTTTCAAGAAAAGAAAAAAGAAAAGAAAAAAGAACACAGACGAATATCAGCAAGAAATATCAGCAAGAAACCCACATACTCAATCTTTTCAAGCAAGAAATATCAGCACATAATCAAACATTTTCAAGAAAAAAAGAAAAAAAAGAGAAGAAAAGAAAGGGCAGAAGTAACATACCTAGGTATTGACACCTTTGTAGGAGTGTTGCCAAACAATACAGGCTGGTTGGGTCATCATCTACTTGCATCCCATCTCCCATATTCACCAATTCCATTGTCTTGATAAAACAATCCAAGAACAAGAGAAAGAAACAAGCAAGAACAAGAGAAAGAAACTAGGAAACCCAAAGAAACCAAGAAAACTTTAAGAAGGAGTGAAAACAGAGAAAGAAACCCTAAGAAAACCTTAAGAAGAGTGAAAAAAGAGAAAGAAAATTTTTAATTTATATTTTTTGGCGGCAAAACTATGATGACCGTTGTATTCTCTTAACTCTTAACTCGTAAGTTATTTTCGTCCCTCTGAAGTTCTAATTTAGCTACTCTTAAAATTTATTATATTTACTAATTTATATTAGCTAATGTATATACATATTAAAAAATATATGTGTGGATGGACAGCTGAGAAATATATATTCTAATTTTAAGGAAATAAAATTCATTTTAATTATTAAAAATATGAGACATGATTGGGTTGAGAAAAAATTCATCACAATATATATATATATATATATATATATAATTCATTATAGTTTGACTAATTACTTTGATTAATTTAATAAAAAAACCCGCTATTCACACTAAAATAAATATAATCATAATAATATTTATTAAAAAATTGGCTTTACTAAATGCTAACATCTTTTAAACAAGAGTAACAGAAGAAAGCTTGAGAAGAAGCATTTACAAAGACCTTAATCTAGATGACTTTAAAGAAACTTTGGTTATTGATACCACCATTTAGAAAAAAATTCAACAGACGCTTAAACGAGGATTAAAATGCAATGAACATTATTAACCCCCCCCCCCCCCCCCCCCCCCCAAAAAAAAAACAGAAATGCAAAGAAGATTGAGAGAAGACAGTCTTAGAGTTCTATTGGTTGTGTCCCCACAATCACAACATAATACAGAATGAAGAAGAGGTACTTACTTACAAGAGAGGTGACTACTTCAGTTGTTTGATGAAATACTTCTGAGGGATCTACACCACAGAACACTGGCAGGACCTTGGTATATTTGGTTCTGCTCCGCTCCATTATTACCTCCTTAAAACATTTCCAGAGAAAATAGTGTTTACTATTTTCTCTGGAAATGTTTTGAGAAAACAATAACATAAACACTATTTTGAAACGCCTCATCATTATCATGTAAAAAAACACTAGTTGTTTGTTGGGTGCACATGCAAAGAAGAGAGTGGTTCTGATCTGTAATATAATAGGGTAGGCGGTGGCGGTTTCGGTGAACTGAAGACAATGGATCTATGGAAGTGAAATGAGAGTCCAAAGATAATGTAAAGTGAGAGAGAATGGACAGATCGCAGCAATAAGTTTTTGAGAAAGGTGAAAGAGAGAGACACGTAGAGATAGAAAGGTAGGAAGCGGAAAAGCTCAAGAGAGAAGAGTGGACGCAAAAAAATAAAAGCAAGCTCTCTTGTCAAATCACAACTTTCACATTAGGTGAAATGAGGACTGACAAAAGCAATTAATGGCTCTGATCTCTGATCAACAGAACAGTAGTATCTCTCTCCTATTCCCAAATAAACTTTAATCTCATACTACCATCCTTATAAACAAGAGAATACATCGATATCAGGAGCAAGGGACTCTCTCTATAGGGAAAAAGCGAAAGACTATGCATGACACCAGAGATTATAAACTACAGAATAGGTGAATGAATGATACAGGGCTACACAACACAGCTAGATAGTTTTAATATAATAATCAATGGAGTCATAGCAGCAGGGATTTTAACTACAATTGTTTAAAATTAAAAAAAAATGATATACTATTTAATATGTTTAGAATTTAAAAAAAATAATAATAATATTCTTCATCTTCAATCTTTATTAATAATTTGATAATATCACACTATCATTTTTGGAAAGAAAAAAGATTCAAAATTCCATAAGAAGCCAAGTTTTTGAGAAAGGTGAAAGAGAGAGACACGTATAGAAAGGTAGGAAGTGGAAAAGCTCAGGAGAGATGCAAGGAACCAAATAAAGCTCTCTTGTCAAATCACAAATTAGATGCTCTGAGGATCTGACTCTGACTCTGATCTCTGATCAACAGAACAGTAGTCTAGCATCTCTCCTATTCCCCAAATAAAGTAACACAAACAGCGCAATTAAACTTAAATCTTATTAAGAAATTTTTCAAATTCATTTATTTATTTATTTTCTTCTCTTTAAATTAATCACACACTAAACTTAAACAACTATTAATTAACCTCCTCCTATATACATGCATGTTTTTAAAAGCAGAGGCAAAAAGTAATAATACTGAGTGAACCGAAACAGAGCTTCTAAGATTCATTCAGTTATATATAAGAAACTTAACACTACAAACAAAAGTAATAATACAGACAGATACAATGAATGAACCATCATAGAGCACAAACAAATATACATACATGACACATACAGTATTAATAATGAGGATTTAAGAAAAAATAAAGGTATGGCATGGTATGGAGGGGAAGTTACCTTATCCTCAGCATTCAGCAGCAAGTAAAGGAAGATTATTGAGAAGAATCTCAACTCAAGAGGTTCAGTGTCGGGGGCCATCAAGAGGACTAGCTCAGAAATGCCTCTGTTCAGTGTCTTTTTTTAGCTGAGCTACAAATACAAAAAGAAATACATGTTTTATGGTCGCTGAAACAAAAAAAAAAGAAATAACACTCTTAAAATAAATGGAAGAACCAATGAAATGAAATGAAAGCAGAGGCGAAAGAAAGTTCCTTTCCTGTGAGTTGAGCTGCTGCTTGTAGTTGGCAGCTTATCTTGTTGAACAAGATCTTCAACAGTATTGTTATTGTGAGTTAAGTTGCGCATCGGCCAAAGGTAACCACCATTTTTGTGATTTGATTGAAAGAAAGAAAGAAAACTTGAAGAAGAACATTCATTCAAGTCAGATTCAATGAATCGTTTGTTTAGAAGGAAGAGAAGATAACGAAAAGAAAAGGTAACCAACCATTTTTGTGATTTGATTGAAGGGTGAGAAGCGAAGAGAAGAGGGGGCTTAGGGGTTTTCCTTGGTGGAGAAGAGAGAGAGGGAGAAGAAAGAGAGGAATGAGTGAGTGTAATTAAATTAAATCCCGCCCAATTAAATTACATTTTTTACGTTTAAGCTAGATGCTAGTGAAAATTAAAATTAAACAATGAAAACATATATGTACGAGTAAACAAGAGAATACATCGATATCAGTAGCAAGGACTCTCTCTGGGGGAAAAAATACAAGGATTATAGACTACAGAATAGGTGAATGAATGATACAGTGCTACACAGCACAACTAGATAGTTCTAATATAATAACACTATCATTTTTTGGAAACAAAAAAGCTTCAAAATTCCCTAAGAAGCCAAGATTTTGAGAAAGTGAAAGAGAGAGACACGTAGAGAGAGAGAGAGAGAGAGAAAGGTAGGAGCTCAGGAGAGAAGCAAGGAAGCAAAAAAAAGAAGAAGTGCGCAATTAATAACCAATAAAGCTCTCTTGTCAAATCACAACATTAGGTGCTCTGAGGATCTGACTCTGATCTTCGATCAACAGAACAGTAGTCTAGCATCTCTCCTATTCCCTAAATAAAGTAACACAAACAGCGCAATTAAACTTCAATCTTATTAAGAAATTTTTCAAATCCATTTTTTTATTTATTTTCTTCTCTTTAAATTAATCACACACTAAACTTAAACAACTATTAAGCTCCTCTTATATACTTTTTAAAAGCAGAGGCAAAGTAATAATACTGAGTGAACTGAAACTGAGCTTCTAAGATTCATTCAGTTATAAAAAACTTATCACTACAAACAAAAGTAACAATACAGATACAATGAATAAACCATAGACTATAGAGCACAAACAAATACATGACGTACAATATTAATAATGAGGATTTAAGAAAAAATAAAGGTATGGTATGGTATGGTATCAGAAGTTACCTTATCCTCAGCAGCAAGTAAAGGAAGATTTTTGAGAAGAATCTCAACTCAAGAGGCTCAAAGTCGGGTGCCATCAAGAGGAGAAATGCCTCTGTTCAGTGTCTTTTTTAAGCTGAGCTACAAATGCATATAAAAATACATGTTTTATGGTCGCTGAAACAAAAAGAAAAAAGAAAAAAACGCAATAACACACTTAAAAAAAATGGTAGAACCAACGAAATGAAATGAATTGAAATAAAAGCAGAGGCGAAAGAAAGTTCCTTTCCTGTGAGTTGAGGAGCTGCTTGTAGTTGGTAGCTTATCTTGTTGAACAAGATCTTCAACAGTATTGTTATTGTGAGTTGAGCTGAGCTTGATTGAAAAGAAGAGAAGAGAAGAGAAGGGGGCTAGGCTTAGGGTTTTTCTTTGGTGGAGAAGAGAGAGAGAGAGAGAGAGAGAGAGAGAAAGAAGAAAGAGAGGAATAAGTGAGTGTTATTAAATTAAATCCCGCCCAATTTTAGATGAAAAATCTTTGAAAATTGTAAATTGTAAATTTGTGATCTGAGATGAGACTGCATCTGCATGTTTCGGATTATGCATTGAGAGGTGAGAGAGACTAAGAGCAATGGTTGGTTATTTTGATCAGTTTTGTTTTGGCCCAATCCAATCCATCTTTAATTAATTATAATAAAACTTTAAATTATAATATTTGCGCTGAAATCAAATTATTATAGATTACCTGCTAAAAAGCGCGCGCGTGGTCAAGTGTCCAAAGCACATTACATTGATTTGCATTGGAGAGGGCCACACTTGACTTGACAATCAGACACTACACTACACTGAGTAAAAGCAATGCAATGAATGGACTTGGGTCGGGTGTTATTTTCAGCAGCATCATCTTTGTTTTGTTTTGTTTTGGGCCCAATCCAATCCAAATATCCAATCCATCTTTGTTTTGTCACTTACATACATCGAGGAGGGAGGGATTTCTTAATTCTAAATAAATAAATGTTAATTAAAATGCTAATTAATATATCTGATTCTATATCCTATACTATACTACCGTAGAAGGAGAGGAGGGGGGAATAAATTATTATTATTAACTACTCAATGAAAGAATTAAATTATAGAACAGTTTCGGATCTTAAAAAAATTATTTAGAAAGTATCTCATAGACTTTCTTTTACATAGATGGCCTATAAACTTATAGGCCGACCTATTTTATATTATTTATTTTAAATTAAATAAATAAATTATTATTTTAATGGTTTTGAATAATAAAATTATATTATTTTAATTATGTTCTTTAATTATTGAACGTCTTGTAGGCTTAAACATGCTAACAAGTCTATGTCAAGACTTTTGTTTTTTAAATATACGTCATGCTAAATTTATAATTTGGGCGTGCACAAGCTAACGAATCTGGCCATGCCTAAAGTATTTTACATGTGTCTGACCTATTTAAGCTAAAGCCTATCTCTATCCAGCCTATTTACACCCCCTACTTTTAACAATGGTTTTTCGTTGTTGATTAAATGTGAGTACTATAAACATGCTTTTAACGTTGGTTGGCCCGCCCCGCCCCGCCACCATCCCGCCAAAAACGGGACAGGGCGGGTTAACCCGCCATTAAATATGGGTGGGAAAAATGAACTCACCCCGTTTTATGGTGGGTTGGCGGGTCAACCCACCAACCCGTCAATTAAAAAAATAAATAATTAAAATTTAAAAATAAATTATATTTTATTAATTTTTCTAATATTATTTTATTTTATTTCACACTTCTTTTAATTTTTCTCAATCTCAATCTTAAATGTATACTAATATTTGTCAAAACATTCTTTAGGAACTCATTCGTCTCCATATAAAGATAACATTTGTCATAAATAAAATTGTTATTCTTTATTTTTTCTAAGAAGTACTAATGTAAAAAAAAAAAAAATTGGAGATCACAAAAATTTAATGACAAATGAAATACTACTTAATTGTAAAATATATATATATATATATAACCCGACGGGTTAACCCGTTTTGACCCACTTCTAGGCGGGGCAGGTTGAATTGGGTTGGTGGGTTGAAAATCTCAACCCAACACGTCCCGTTTTGGCGGGTTGACCCGCCGGGCAGTGGCGGAGCCACGTTGTGGCCTACAATTGCCTTGGCACTGGCTTATTTAGCCACGTTCATTTAGCTACATTTGAAAAGTAGCAAATTCTGTTCAAATTTTTTGAAAATTAGCCACGTTTTGGTCGTAGCCAAAGAACCGTAGCTATTTGGGCACTAGCTGAATTTTTTGGCACTTGCTAACATGTCATGCTGGCTCCGCCACTGCCGTCGTGCTGAACCCATATTGTCACCCCTAAATTTACATATAAAGTAGAGTCATCAAAACAGGCTATCTCTTCCTGTTAGGCCCTAGCTCGCACGAGTTAAGGCAAAAAATCCTACAAATAAAAAAGCCTGCATGAGCCAAAAACTTATATAATCCCACGAGATAGGGCCTGTCCACGAGCCAAAATTTCATATAAGTCAATCATTTGTCATTAATTAAAATTGTGACAGTAGCAAACAGGCATCACCAAAACCTTATCTGAAATTTCCATCCCTGATCCATCTACCGCTCCCAACTTCTACACTATATAATCAACAATAATGGAAAGAACAAAAAATCTCTACGTAATCCTCCAAGACAAGCAATGAATGAGATAAAATAAACCATGTTGTCATATAATTGAATGGAAATTGATTTCTCCGGAGAAACTATTCCCCTATTACAGACTCATAAAAATGTCTCATCCATCTTTTTTCTTTAATATAATGAGTCCCGTATATTTAATGGGTATGCAGAAGAGGAATAATTTCTTCTGCAACATGAGAAACTAGGAAAACTATTGCCACTTTGTTATTCCTCACTTTAACATAAATTCGTTACATTAATTATGCATTTGCTACTTTGGAGTAATAACCAACAAAATAGCTTTAGGCTTCTTTTCAATGGTATGAGATTCACCATTATTGCCTTTATTTTATTTAGCTGTTGATTTCATTAGCAATTTTCGTCTAGCTTCTTTCCTTTGTCATTATTTTCTATCATCCCACCATAGCGGAATGTGGTTGACCCAATTCGCAATTCAACATATAGCTATGAGTTATGAAAGTGCTTGATGAAGTTGAGGTGAAAGTAAAGGATGGGGATAGTGAATTCAGAAAATATCTCTGTCCTTTGCAGAATCTGCATCATCGAAATTCAAAACTTAGATAGAAATATAAACCATCCAAATGGAAAAATAAAAGGACGTTTGAAAAATAAACACAAAAAATGAGAAAGATCATGTGGCAGATAGTAGGGGTGTTAACGGGCCGAGCCGAGCCGAGCTTTGATCTTAACGGGCCAAGCCTGTATTTAAACGTGTCAGACTGGCCTTAGCCTGTTACCTGTTACGAATATAATATTAGCCTGTGGCCTGGTTCGGTTACAAAAAATAAAAGCCTGTCTCAAGCATGTGGCCTGTTTATTTATTAAAAATAAAAACCTTACATTCCAATTTGTAGCCGTATTCAGCCCATTAATCATGCACTGATATGTATTTTTTTGTAAGAAAATAATAGTTGTTTCTTTTATAATAAAAAAACATTAATATTAAAAAATCAAAATAACAACATCACCTTTACTTTATTTTACGTTGCTTTTCCTTAATTTTCTTCCACATTCTAGATTTTTTACATTAAATTTTCTTCCACATTTCTTAATATTCTAGATTTTTTACACTAGATTTGAACCCCACCAATAAATTTTCTTCCACATTTTACATTAATTTTTCTTCCACGGTCGCCGCCATAAGCATCATTATAAGCCGTGGAATCCACATGGCTTATAAAAATAGATGATGAACATGACTTAGATCGGGGAGAAGAGATAGAGCAGAGACAGAAAACTGAGAAAAGGATGTTGAAATGATTAATATAAAAATATAAAAAATAAATAAATTTAATGTATACGGGCCAGCCTCCAAGGCTTCAAGGCCGGGCTTGGCTATGAAAGCCTGAGGCCTTTTAAATAAAAAAGCTTTTGCATGAGTATAAGTCTGGGCTTAATAATAAAAAAAGACGAGCCGAGCCGAAACGGGCCGGGCCTAAGGCCCCTGATAGGCCCTTGGCCTTATTATCACCCCTAGCGGATAGCATAAGTCCCACCACACCTAATAATTTCAATCATTTTTACCTTTCAAGAATCAAGTACTGGATTCGAGATAATTTACACTTTCAATCTCAGCCACTTTACCTTGAAGATCATCTCTGAAAATACACATGATAAAGCCCAAAAATGGTCAAATAGCCTACATAGTATACACAGCTAACCTCGTACACATGCATAATTGAAGTGAACTTTCTTCTTTTCCTTTTTTTCCTAAAATACAAGTATTGTTGAGTTTTAAATGCACACCTACACGGTGTCTCATACCCTTTTATAAAATTTACACATTTTAAATTGGAAAAATTAATTGTCATCTTTTTTTGTAAACAATTAATTGTCATTTTAAATTAGATGACTTTTATTTTAGGTCTCTCTGCTTCTAATTATACAGAGGAAAGAAAATATTAAAAATCATTAAATATATATTAAAACGATATAATTTTATTTAGAATAATATAAAATCATGTCCTTTAAAATAAAAAATATTTTCCCTTTTTTTTTGTAACTAAATATTTTCCCTTTAAAATTTAAAAAAGAGGACTAAAAAAATAAATAGACAACCTTATAATTTTGAAGAAATGCTTATGATAAAATAAATAAATTTTCTCTCTTTCCACCAAACAGATCATGGATTTAAAACAACAGTTATTCAGTAATCTAGATCTATAAGCGAGCACAAATATCTAGAATTTTCTCCACCTTTCATATATATATATATATATATATATATATATATATATTATTAAGATATTCTGTTTCAGAATATGGTAGTGGACTAGTGTCATCTCTATACATGTCCATGTATCATATATATTTGTCATCTTCTTGCGTCATATATGTTTTTATCAATTAGGTAGAATAATTACTCCTTTTCAAAAAATATAACAACTCTTGTTGATAATTTTTACTAAATCGTCGTGTGTTTGATTCATGTTAATGCTCCTTCATAGGTCAATTACATGTAAGTACCACTGTAAGCACTTGCTGAAACATGTAAATAGAACAATTTTACCCCCTTTACTCTTGTCCCTTTTATGTAACCCTGCTCAATCATAATTTGAGGCTATATGATCCAAAGAGTTATCTACTCCTCTTATATAACTCAAAAACATTAACATATTGAATAATCTATGGACATTTATACTAGTAATTGACACTTCGGTATCATTCACAAAAATTTTAGAAAGCTAAATTTTCCATCCACATTAGACTCATCAGTCTTTACAAATAATCTTGTTCAATCATTCACAAAAAATGTCGATGTTGATCAGACTAATTATTAACCAAACAAGAACAATAGTGAAAATAAAAGTATAAAAATAGAAAGAATGCATGGTTACGTGACTTGTTGGTTATACAAACTCAAAGAAAATACAAATGAATGGAGGTCAATCTCAGTAGAGAACAAATCTGGGAAGCCAAAGAATTAAATTTGAATCCCATTTACAACTACATAGACAACAAATAATTGGTGTTATCAACTACATAGAAAACAAATAATCCGAGTCAATCATTTGTGTAATAATCCGAGTCAATCATTTGTGTAGGATCATAAAGATCAAAGTCAGAATCAAAGTCCAAGTCCAAGTCTTCATTTAAGATTGAGCCTATTGAGCTTAAATTGGTAAGATGTGAAGCATAACTGCCATCCTGGCTTTGGTCAGCCAACCCCTGAAATGGCACAATATTACTTGTTTGCCTAGGACTAATCATCTCACCAGATGAAGAGGATATTTAAAAGGACTGACTTGCTGGGTTGCCTTAGACCTGATTCTTTTCAGTCGAAGTCTTTATTTCTGCAGCAATTAAAAAAACAAATAAAGTTCTATAAATGAAAAACTATGGTTTTATGAAATTAAAGCAGAAAGGAAAAGAAAAAAATACCTGCAGATGGCTGGCCACATGCGCCCTAGTAAGATGCTTCTCAGCCTTCATCAATTGAAGAATTTTTCTAGGTACAACCTCTGCAATCAAAAGAACATACAAATGTGTCAGACTTCATTAACAATAATGCCATGACATCTACTCCAGTGCACTACAGATTAGGAAGAGTATTTGAGAAAGCATTCAAAATAATGTTGAACAAAAAAATACAGCAATTGGAAAAATACAACAAACATATACTTTTGCAATACAAAAAAAAAACCCAGAGTTTTCACAGGAATGGAAAAAGGCATCATTGTTCCATTTTTGGCAGCGAATGGAAGACACAGTTGGGACCAATTGGGCAGCTTCCAGCTCTCATGAGACCAAATTAATCATGATCGAATTAAGGAAAATTTGAATTTTGATTTGTTCAGTTTTCGAGAGATGCCAAATAAGTATATTAGCTTACTCCAAGGAAAGGATTACTGAAATAGAGGAATACATGGGCAATGGATTTGTTTGTTATTTGGAAATGCACACTGGTATTAACAACGGAGAAGCCATTTTTTATTTTGGTGCAGATTCCAATATTATGACAGAAATTATATATCCAAGTGGGGCTGAGACAGATGTTCGAAGAATTATGGTTGGATTCTGGGCAGTGGATATGAAGACACTTGTGGAAATAAAGTTGCAAAGAGAGGTGATGGAACTAGTTTTCACATTGTAATATTATTAGGATTTGATTGCTATTTCTACACAAAAATATAATAAAAGTATTGCTAAAATAAAGCAGAAACATCAATTGATTGACCAAATGTAGCAATTAATAACAATTAAGATAACAACTACTTTGCAATGTAGAGAAAGCGTGAATAATTTACTGTCAACACCCAAGTCATTAACAGCGGCCACAAAACACCGACCGATGTAGCTCTTCGGTCCAAACAACCCGAGACTGCTTTTGGGTTGATCGGTCCTCTTGGTTAAGACCTTTCTCAAGTTCTACATGAACTTCATCCTCATCTTCTTCCATCTTCTCAGCTTTTTCATCATCTTTATCCTCATCTTCTTCCATCTTCTCAGCTTCATCCTCATCTTCATCTTCTTCCATCTTCTCAGCTTCATCCTCATTTTCATCCTCATCTTCTTCAATCTTCTCAGCTTTTTCATCATCTTCATCTTCTTCCATCTCCTCAGCTTCATCCTCATCATCTTCCATCTTTTCAGCTTTTTCATCATCTTCAACATGATGAAAAACCAACATGTTATCATTCCGATCGAAACCAACATCTAAATATTGCGAAAAAAAACGAAAGAAAGAAAGAAAGAACCATTAATATTTAAAAAATAAATAAAATGGAAAACCCACATATCTAAATACATCCAATGTTTGTTTTGTTAAATAAAACACCAACTGAAAAAACTAACAAACTCAACTAGACAAAATCAAAAAACAAAAAAACCAGTTAATAGTCCAGTAATAAGATGTCTGGGCAGACAGAAACAAAAGCACACAATCGAACATCCACTGTATTATCAAGAAAAAAAAGAAACGAAATCGAAAGAAAAGAAAAGCAAGAACATAATGGAAAAGCCACACCCTCAATATTGCCAGAATAATAAAGAAAAAGAAAGAAAGAAACATATATTTCATATGGTATTGACAAAAGACAAGCCACACCCTCAATCTCTATTTTCAAGAAAAAAAAAGGAAAGGAAAGAACACAGTCGAATATCAGCAAGAAACTCACACACTCAATCTTTTCAAGCAAGAAATATCAGCATATAATCAAACATTTTCAAGAAAAAAAGAAAAGAAAAGAAAAGAAAAGAAAAGAAAGGGCAGAAGTACCATACCTAGGTAATGACACCTTTGTAGGAATGTTGCCAAACAATACAGGCTGGTTGGGTCATCATCTCCCATTGCATCCCATCTCCCATTGCATTTCATCTCCCATATTCATCCTCATCTTCTTCCATCATCTCAGCTTCATCCTCATCTCTATCCTCTTCCATCTTCTCATCTTCATCCTCATCTACTTGCATCCCATCTCCCATTGCATCCCATCTCCCATATTCATCCTCATGTTCTTCCATCATCTCAGCTTCATCCTCATCTTCATCCTCTTCCATCTTCTCAGCTTCATCCTCATCTTCATCCTCTTCTACTTGCATCCCATCTCCCATTGCATCCCATCTCCCATATTCATCCTCATCTTCTTCCATCATCTCAGCTTCATCCTCATCTTCATCCTCTTTCATCTTCTCAGCTTCATCCTCTTCTACTTGCATCCCATCTCCCATTGCATTCCATCTCCCATATTCATCCTCATCTTCTTCCATCATCTCAGCTTCATCCTCATCTTCATCCTCTTCCATCTTCTCAGCTTTTTCATCATCTTCAACATGATGAAAAACCAACATGTTATCATTCCAATCGAAACCATAGATATATAAAAAATAAATAAAATAGAAAACCCACATATCTAAATATATCCAATGTTAGTTTTATTAAATAAAACACCAACTGAAAAAATTAACAAACTCAACTAGACAAAATCAAACTTACAAAATTAAAAAACAAAAAAACCAGTTAATAGTCCAGTAATATGATGTCTGGGCAGACAGAAACAAAAGCATACAATCGAACATCCACATTTATCAAGAAAAAAAAAGAAACGAAATCAAAAGAAAAGAAAAGCAAGAACATAATGGAAAAGACACACCCTCAATATTGCCAGAATAATAAAGAAAAAGAAAGAAAGAAACATATATTTCATATGGTATTGACAAGCAACTGTTGACAAGCCACACCCTCAATCTTCTATTTTCAAGAAAAAAAAAGAAACATACTGTATTTTCAAGAAAAGAAAAAAGAAAAGAAAAATGAAATCAAAAGAAAATAAAAGCAAGAACATAATGGAAAAGCCACACCCTTAATATTGCCAGAATAATAAAGAAAAAGAAAGAAAGAAACATATATATTTCGTATGGTATTGACAAGCAACTATTGACAAGCCACACCCTCAATCTTCTATTTTCAAGAAAAAAAAAGAAACATACTGTATTTTCAAGAAAAGAAAAAAGAAAAGAAAAAAGAACACAGTCGAATATCAGCAAGAAATATCAGCAAGAATATGATGTCTAGGCAGACAGAAACAAAAGCATACAATCAAACATCCACAGTTATCAAGAAAAAAAAGAAACGAAATCAAAAGAAAAGAAAAGCAAGAACATAATGGAAAAGCCACACCCTCAATATTGCCAGAACAATAAAGAAAAACAAAGAAAGAAACATATATATTTCGTATGGTATTGACAAGCAACTGTTGACAAGCCACACCCTCAATCTTCTATTTTCAAGAAAAAAAAAGAAACATACTGTATTTTCAAGAAAAGAAAAAAGAAAAGAAAAACGAAATCAAAAGAAAAGAAAAGCAAGAACATAATGGAAAAGCCACACCCTCAATATTGCCAGAATAATAAAGAAAAAGAAAGAAAGAAACATATATTTCATATGGTATTGACAAAAGACAAGCCACACCCTCAATCTCTATTTTCAAGAAAAAAAAAGGAAAGGAAAGAACACAGTCGAATATCAGCAAGAAACTCACACACTCAATCTTTTCAAGCAAGAAATATCAGCATATAATCAAACATTTTCAAGAAAAAAAGAAAAGAAAAGAAAAGAAAAGAAAAGAAAGGGCAGAAGTACCATACCTAGGTAATGACACCTTTGTAGGAATGTTGCCAAACAATACAGGCTGGTTGGGTCATCATCTCCCATTGCATCCCATCTCCCATTGCATTTCATCTCCCATATTCATCCTCATCTTCTTCCATCATCTCAGCTTCATCCTCATCTCTATCCTCTTCCATCTTCTCATCTTCATCCTCATCTACTTGCATCCCATCTCCCATTGCATCCCATCTCCCATTGCATCCCATCTCCCATATTCATCCTCATGTTCTTCCATCATCTCAGCTTCATCCTCATCTTCATCCTCTTCCATCTTCTCAGCTTCATCCTCATCTTCATCCTCTTCTACTTGCATCCCATCTCCCATTGCATCCCATCTCCCATATTCATCCTCATCTTCTTCCATCATCTCAGCTTCATCCTCATCTTCATCCTCTTCCATCTTCTCAGCTTCATCCTCTTCTACTTGCATCCCATCTCCCATTGCATTCCATCTCCCATATTCATCCTCATCTTCTTCCATCATCTCAGCTTCATCCTCATCTTCATCCTCTTCCATCTTCTCAGCTTTTTCATCATCTTCAACATGATGAAAAACCAACATGTTATCATTCCAATCGAAACCATAGATATTTAAAAAATAAATAAAATAGAAAACCCACATATCTAAATATATCCAATGTTAGTTTTATTAAATAAAACACCAACTGAAAAAATTAACAAACTCAACTAGACAAAATCAAATTTACAAAATTAAAAAACAAAAAAACCAGTTAATAGTCCAGTAATATGATGTCTGGGCAGACAGAAACAAAAGCATACAATCGAACATCCACATTTATCAAGAAAAAAAAAGAAACGAAATCAAAAGAAAAGAAAAGCAAGAACATAATGGAAAAGACACACCCTCAATATTGCCAGAATAATAAAGAAAAAGAAAGAAAGAAACATATATTTCATATGGTATTGACAAGCAACTGTTGACAAGCCACACCCTCAATCTTCTATTTTCAAGAAAAAAAAAGAAACATACTGTATTTTCAAGAAAAGAAAAAAGAAAAGAAAAATGAAATCAAAAGAAAATAAAAGCAAGAACATAATGGAAAAGCCACACCCTTAATATTGCCAGAATAATAAAGAAAAAGAAAGAAAGAAACATATATATTTCGTATGGTATTGACAAGCAACTATTGACAAGCCACACCCTCAATCTTCTATTTTCAAGAAAAAAAAGAAACATACTGTATTTTCAAGAAAAGAAAAAAGAAAAGAAAAAAGAACACAGTCGAATATCAGCAAGAAATATCAGCAAGAAACCCACATACTCAATCTTTTCAAGTAAGAAATATCAGCACATAATCAAACATTTTCAAGAAAAAAAGAAAAGAAAAGAGAAGAAAAGAAAAGAGAAGAAAAGAAAGCGCAGAAGTAACATACCTAGGTATTGACACCTTTGTAGGAGTGTTGCCAAACAATACAGGCTGGTTGGGTTATCATCTACTTGCATCCCATCTCCCATATTCACCAATTCCATTGTCTGGATAAAACAATCCAAGAACAAGAGAAAGAAACAAGCAAGAACAAGAGAAAGAAACTAGGAAACCCAAAGAAACCAAGAAAACTTTAAGAAGGAGTTAAAACAGAGAAAGAAACCCTAAGAAAACCTTAAGAAAACAGAGAAAGAAACCCTAAGAAAACCTTAAGAAGAGTGAAAAGAGAGAAAGAAAATTTTTAATTTATTTTTTTGGCGGCAAAACTATGATGACTGTTGTATTCTCTTAACTCTTAACTCGTAAGTTATTTCCGTCCCTCTGAAATTCTAATTTAGCTACTATTAAAATTTATTATATTTACTAATTTATATTAGCTAATGTATATACATATTAAAAAATATATGTGTGGATGGACAGCTGAGAAATATATATTCTAATTTTAAGGAAATAAAATTCATAATTATTAAAAATATGAGACATGATTGGGTTGAGAAAAAATTCATCACAATATATATATATATATATATATATATATTTATATATATATAATTCATTATAGTTTGACTAATTACTTTGATTAATTTAATAAAAAAACCCGCGATTCACACTAAAATAAATATAATCATAATAATATTTATTAAAAAATTGGCTTTACTAAATGCTAACATCTTTTAAACAAGAGTAACAGAAAAAAGCTTGAGAAGAAGCATTTACAAAGACCTTAATCTAGATAACTTTAAAGAAACTTTGGTTATTGATACCACCATTTAGAAAAAAATTCAACAGACGCTTAAACGAGGATTAAAATGCAATGAACATTATTTACCCCTCCCCCCCCCCCCCAAAAAAAAAAACAGAAATGCAAAGAAGATTGAGAGAAGACAATCTTAGAGTTCTATTGGTTATGTCCCCACAATCACAACATAATACAGAATGAAGAAGAGGTACTTACTTACCAGAGAGGTGACTACTTCAGTTGTTTGATGAAATACTTCTGAGGGATCTACACCACAGAACACTGGCAGGACCTTGGTATATTTGGTTCTGCTCCGCTCCATTATTACCTCCTTAAAACATTTCCAGAGAAAATAGTGTTTACTATTTTCTCTGGAAATGTTTTGAGAAAACAATAACATAAACACTATTTTGAAACGCCTCATCATTATCATGTAAAAAAACACTAGTTGTTTGTTGGGTGCACATGCAAAGAAGAGAGTGGTTCTGATCTGTAATATAATGGGGTAGGTGGTGGCGGTTTCGGTGAACTGAAGACAATGGATCTATGGAAGTGAAATGAGAGTCCAAAGATAATGTAAAGTGAGAGAGAATGGACAGATCACAGCAATAAGTTTTTGAGAAAGGTGAAAGAGAGAGACACGTAGAGATAGAAAGGTAAGAAGCGGAAAAGCTCAAGAGAGAAGAGTGGACGCAAAAAAATAAAAGCAAGCTCTCTTGTCAAATCACAACTTTCACATTAGGTGAAATGAGGACTGACAAAAGCAATTAATGGCTCTGATCTCTGATCAACAGAACAGTAGTATCTCTCTCCTATTCCCCAAAAAAACTTTAATCTCATACTACCATCCTTATAAACAAGAGAATACATCGATATCAGAAGCAAGGGACTCTCTCTGTAGGGAAAAAGCGAAAGACTATGCATGACACCAGAGATTATAAACTACAGAATAGGTGAATGAATAATACAGGGCTACACAGCACAACTAGATAGTTTTAATATAATAATCAATGGAGTCATAGCAGCAGGGATTTTAACTACAATTATTTTCTTCTCTTTAAATTAATCACACACTAAACTTAAACAACTATTAATTAACCTCCTCTTATATACATGCATGTTTTTAAAAGCAGAGGCAAAAAGTAATAATACTGAGTGAACCGAAACAAAGCTTCTAAGATTCATTCAGTTATATATAAGAAACTTAACACTACAAACAAAAGTAATAATACAGACAGATACAATGAATGAACCATCATAGAGCACAAACAAATATACATACATGACACGTACAGTATTAATAATGAGGATTTAAGAAAAAATAAAGGTATGGCATGGTATGGAGGGGAAGTTACCTTATCCTCAGCACTCAGCAGCAAGTAAAGGAAGATTATTGAGAAGAATCTCAACTCAAGAGGCTCAGTGTCGGGGGCCATCAAGAGGACTAGCTCAGAAATGCCTCTGTTCAGTGTCTTTTTTGAGCTGAGCTACAAATACAAAAAGAAATACATGTTTTATGGTCGCTGAAACAAAAAAAAGAAAGAAAGAAAAAAAACGCAATAACACACTTAAAATAAATGGAAGAACCAATGAAATGAAATGAAAGCAGAGGCGAAAGAAAGTTCCTTTCCTGTGAGTTGAGCTGCTGCTTGTAGTTGGTAGCTTATCTTGTTGAACAAGATCTTCAACAGTATTGTTATTGTGAGTTGAGCTGAGCATCGGCCAAAGGTAACCACCATTTTTGTGATTTGATTGAAAGAAAGAAAGAAAACTTGAAGAAGAACATTCATTCAAGTCAGATTCAATGAATCGTTTGTTTAGAAGGAAGAGAAGATAACGAAAGAAAAGGTAACCAACCATTTTTGTGATTTGATTGAAGGGTGAGAAGAGAAGAGAAGAGGGGGCTTAGGGTTTTTCTTTGGTGGAGAAGAGAGAGAGGGAGAAGAAAGAGAGGAATGAGTGAGTGTAATTAAATTAAATCCCGCCCAATTAAATTACATTTTTTACGTTTAAGCTAGATGCCAGTGAAAATTAAAATTAAACAATGAAAACATATATGTACGAGTAAACAAGAGAATACATCGATATCAGTAGCAAGGACTCTCTCTGGGGGAAAAGATACAAGGATTATAGACTACACAATAGGTTAATGAATGATACAGTGCTACACAGCACAACTAGATAGTTCTAATATAATAACACTATCATTTTTTGGAAACAAAAAAGCTTCAAAATTCCCTAAGAGAAACACGTAGAGAGAGAGAGAGAAAGGTAGGAGCTCAGGAGAGAAGCAAGGAAGCAAAAAAAAGAAGAAGTGCGCAATTAATAACCAATAAAGCTCTCTTGTCAAATCACAACATTAGGTGCTCTGTGGATCTGACTCTGATCTTCGATCAACAGAACAGTAGTCTAGCATCTCTCCTATTCCCTAAATAAAGTAACACAAACAGCGCAATTAAACTTCAATCTTATTAAGAAATTTTTCAAATCCATTTTTTTATTTATTTTCTTCTCTTTAAATTAATCACACACTAAACTTAAACAACTATTAAGCTCCTCTTATATACTTTTTAAAAGCAGAGAGAGAGAGAGAGAGAGAGAGAGAGAGAAGAAAGAGAGGAATGAGTGAGTGTGATTAAATTAAATTCCGCCCAATTTTAGATGAAAAATCTTTGAAAATTGTAAATTGTAAATTTGTGATCTGAGATGAGACTGCATCTGCATGTTTCGGATTATGCATTGAGAGGTGAGAGAGACTAAGAGCAATGGTTGGTTATTTTGATCAGTTTTGTTTTGGCCCAATCCAATCCATCTTTAATTAATTATAATAAAACTTTAAATTATAATATTTGCGCTGAAATCAAATTATTATAGATTACCTGCTAAAAAGCGCGCGCGTGGTCAAGTGTCCAAAGCACATTACATTGATTTGCATTGGAGAGGGCCACACTTGACTTGTCAATCAGACACTACACTACACTGAGTAAAAGCAATGCAATGAATGGACTTGGGTCGGGTGTTATTTTCAGCAGCATCATGTTTGTTTTGTTTTGTTTTGGGCCCAATCCAATCCAAATATCCAATCCATCTTTGTTTTGTCACTTACATACATCGAGGAGGGAGGGATTTCTTAATTCTAAATAAATAAATGTTAATTAAAATGCTAATTAATATATCTGATTCTATATCCTATACTACCGTAGAAGGAGATGAGGGAGGAATAAATTATTATTATTAACTACTCAATGAAAGAATTAAATTATAGAACAGTTTCGGATCTTAAAAAAATTATTTAGAAAGTATCTCATAGACTTTCTTTTACATAGAGGGCCTATAAACTTATAGGCCGACCTATTTTATATTATTTATTTTAAATTAAATAAATAAATTATTATTTTAATGGTTTTGAATAATAAAATTATATTATTTTAATTATTTTCTTTAATTATTGAACGTCTTTTAGGCTTAAACAGGCTAACAAGTCTATGTCAAGACTTTTGTTTTTTAAATATACGTCATGCTAAATTTATAATTTGGGCGTGCACAAGCTAACGAATCTGGCCATGCCTAAAGTATTTTACATGTGTCTGACCTATTTAAGCTAAAGCCTATCTCTATCCAGCCTATTTACACCCCCCTACTTTTAACAATGGTTTTTCGTTGTTGATTAAATGTGAGTACTATAAACATGCTTTTAACGTTGGTTGGCCCGCCCCGCCCCGCCACTAACCCGCCAAAAACGGGACAGGGCGGGTTAACCCGCCATTAAATATGGGTGGGAAAAATGAACTCACCCCGTTTTATGGTGGGTTGGCGGGTCAACCCACCAACCCGTCAATTAAAAAAATAAATAATTAAAATTTAAAAATAAATTATATTTTATTAATTTTTCTAATATTATTTTATTTTATTTCACACTTCTTTTAATTTTTCTCAATCTCAATCTCAATCTTAAATGTATACTAATATTTGTCAAAACATTCTTTAGGAACTCATTCGTCTCCATATAAAGATAACATTTCTCATAAATAAAATTGTTATTCTTTATTTTTTTCTAAGAAGTACTAATGTAAAAAAAAAAATTGGATATCACAAAAATTTAATGACAAATGAAATACTACTTAATTGTAAAATATATATATATATATATATATATATATATATAACCCGACGGGTCAACCCGTTTTGACCCACTTCTAGGCGGGGCGGGTTGAAGTGGGTTGGTGGGTTGAAAATCTCAACCCAACTCGTCCCGTTTTGGCGGGTTGACCCGCCGGGCAGTGGCGGAGCCACGTTGTGGCCTACAGTTGCCTTGGCACTGGCTTATTTAGCCACGTTCATTTAGCTACATTTGAAAAGTAGCAAATTCTGTTCAAATTTTTTGAAAATTAGCCACGTTTTGGTCGTAGCCAAAGAACCGTAGCTATTTGGGCACTGGCTGAATTTTTTGGCACTTGCTAACATGTCATGCTGGCTCCGCCACTGCCGTCGTGCTCAACCCATATTGTCACCCCTAAATTTACATATAAAGTAGAGTCATCAAAACAGGCTATCTCTTCCTGTTAGGCCCTAACTCGCACGAGTTAAGGCAAAAAATCCTACAAATAAAAAAGCCTGCATGAGCCAAAAACTTATATAATCCCACGAGATAGGGCTTGTCCACGAGCCAAAATTTCATATAAGTCAATCATTTGTCATTAATTAAAATTGTGACAGTAGCAAACAGGCATCACCAAAACCTTATCTGAAATTTCCATCCCTTATCTATCTACCGCTCCCAACTTCTACACTATATAATCAACTATAATGGAAAGAACAAAAAATCTTTACGTAATCCTCCAAGACAAGCAATCAATGAGATAAAATAAACCATGTTGTCATATAATTGAATGGAAATTGATTTCTCCGGAGAAACTATTCCCCTATTACAGACTCATAAAAATGTCTCATCCATCTTTTTTCTTTAATATAATGAGTCCCGTATATTTAATGGGTATGCAGAAGAGGAATAATTTTTTCTGCAACATGAGAAACTAGGAAAACTATTGCCACTTTGTTATTCCTCACTTTAACATAAATTCGTTACATTAATTATGCATTTGCTACTTTAGAGTAATAACCTCTAGCTTTTTTCCTTTGTCATTATTTTCTATCATCCCACCATAGCGGAATGTGGTTGACCCAATTCGCAATTCAACATATAGCTATGAGTTATGAAAGTGTTTGATTTTAACGGGCCAAGCCTGTATTTAAACGTGTCAGACTGGCCTTAGCCTGTTACCTGTTACGAATATAATATTAGCCTGTGGCCTGGTTCGTTTACAAAAAATAAAAGCCTGTGTCAAGCCTGTGGCCTGTTTATTTATTAAAAATAAAAACCTTACATTCCAATTTGTAGCCGTATTCAGCCCATTAATCATGCACTGATATGTATTTTTTTGTAAGAAAATAATAGTTGTTTCTTTTATAATAAAAAAACATTAATATTAAAAAATCAAAATAACAACATCACCTTTACTTTATTTTTCGTTGCTTTTCCTTAATTTTCTTCCACATTTCTTAATATTCTAGATTTTTTACACTAGATTTGAACCCCACCAATAAATTTTCTTCCACATTTTATATTAATTTTTCTTCCACGGTCGCCGCCATAAGCATCATTATAAGCCGTGGAATCCGCATGGCTTATAAAAATAGATGATGAACATGACTTAGATCGGGGAGAAGAGATAGAGCAGAGACAGAAAACTGAGAAAAGGATGTTGAAATGATTAATATAAAAATATAAAAAATAAATAAATTTAATGTATACGGGCCAGCCTCCAAGGCTTCAAGGCCGGGCTTGGCTATGAAAGCATGAGGCCTTTTAAATAAAAAAGCTTTTGCATGAGTATAAGTCTGGGCTTAATAATAAAAAAAGACGAGCCGAGCCGAAACGGGCCGGGCCTAAGGCCCCTGATAGGCCCTTGGCCTTATTATCACCCCTAGCGGATAACATAAGTCCCACCACACCTAATAATTTCAATCATTTTTACCTTTCAAGAATCAAGTACTGGATTCGAGATAATTTACACTTTCAATCTCAGCCACTTTACCTTGAAGATCATCTCTGAAAATACACATGATAAAGCCCAAAAATGGTCAAATAGCCTACATAGTATACACAGCTAACCTCGTACACATGCATAATTGAAGTGAACTTTCTTCTTTTCCTTTTTTTCCTAAAATACAAGTATTGCTGAGTTTTAAATGCACACCTACACGGTGTCTCATACCCTTTTATAAAATTTACACATTTTAAATTGGAAAAATTAATTGTCATTTTTTTTTGTGAACAATTAATTGTCATTTTAAATTAGATGACTTTTATTTTAGGTCTCTCTGCTTCTAATTATACAGAGGAAAGAAAATATTAAAAATCATTAAATATATATTAAAACGATATAATTTTATTTACAATAATATAAAATCATGTCCTTTAAAATAAAAAATATTTCCCTTTTTTTTTGTAACTAAATATTTTCCCTTTAAAATTTAAAAAAGAGGACTAAAAAAATAAATAGACAACCTTATAATTTTGAAGAAATGCTTATGATAAAATAAATAAATTTTCTCTCTTTCCACCAAACAGATCATGGATTTAAAACAACAGTTATTCAGTAATCTAGATCTATAAGCGAGCACAAATATCTAGAATTTTCTCCACCTTTCATATATATATATATATATATATATATATATATATATATTAAGACATTTCTGTTTCAGAATATGGTAGTGGACTAGTGTCATCTCTATATATGTCCATGTATCATATATATTTGTCATCTTCTTACGTCATATATGTTTTTATCAATTAGGTAGAATAATTACTCCTTTTCAAAAAATAAAACAACTCTTGTTGATAATTTTTACTAAATCGTCGTGTGTTTGATTCATGTTAATGCTCCTTCATAGGTCAATTACATGTAAGTACCACTGTAAGCACTTGCTGAAACATGTAAATAGAACAATTTTACCCCCTTTACTCTTGTCCCTTTTATGTAACCCTGCTCAATCATAATTTGAGGCTATATGATCCAAAGAGTTATCTACTCCTCTTATATAACTCAAAAACATTAACATATTGAATAATCTATGGACATTTATACTAGTAATTGACACTTCGGTATCATTCACAAAAATTTTAGAAAGCTAAATTTTCCATCAACATTAGACTCATCAGTCTTTACAAATAATCTTGTTCAATCATTCACAAAAAATGTCGATGTTGATCAGATTAATTATTAACCAAACAAGAACAATAGTGAAAATAAAAGTATAAAAATAGAAAGAATGCATGGTTACGTGACTTGTTGGTTATACAAACTCAAAGAAAATACAAATGAATGGAGGTCAATCTCAGTAGAGAACAAATCTGGGAAGCCAAAGAATTAAATTTGAATCCCATTTACAACTACGTAGAAAACAAATAATTGGTGCTATCAACTACATAGACAACAAATAATCCGAGTCAATCATTTGTGTAATAATCCGAGTCAATCATTTGTGTAGGATCATAAAGATCAAAGTCAGAATCAAAGTCCAAGTCCAAGTCTTCATTTAAGATTGAGCCTATTGAGCTTAAATTGGTAAGATGTGAAGCATAACTGCCATCCTGGCTTTGGTCAGCCAACCCCTGAAATGGCACAATATTACTTGTTTGCCTAGGACTAATCATCTCACCAGATGAAGAGGATATTTAAAAGGACTGACTTGCTGGGTTGCCCTAGACCTGATTCTTTTCAGTCGAAGTCTTTATTTCTGCAGCAATTAAAAAAACAAATAAAGTTCTATAAATGAAAAACTATGGTTTTATGAAATTAAAGCAGAAAGGAAAAGAAAAAAATACCTGCAGATGGCTGGCCACATGCGCCCTAGTAAGATGCTTCTCAGCCTTCATCAATTGAAGAATTTTTCTAGGTACAACCTCTGCAATCAAAAGAACATACAAATGTGTCAGACTTCATTAACAATAATGCCATGACATCTACTCCAGATTAGGAAGTGTATTTGAGAAAGCATTCAAAATAATGTTGAACAAAAAAATACAGCAATTGGAAAAATACAGCAAACATATACTTTTGCAATACAAAAAAAAACCCAGAGTTTTCACAGGAATGGAAAAAGGCATCATTGTTCCATTTTTGGCAGCGAATGGAAGGCACAGTTGGGACCAATTGGGCAGCTTCCAGCTCTCATGAGACCAAATTAATCATGATCGAATTAAGGAAAATTTGAATTTTGATTTGTTCAGTTTTCGAGAGATGCCAAATAAGTATATTAGCGTACTCCAAGGAAAGGATTACTGAAATAGAGGAATACATGGGCAGTGGATTTGTTTGTTATTTGGAAATGCACACTGGTATTAACAACGGAGAAGCCATTTTTTATTTTGGTGCAGATTCCAATATTATGACAGAAATTATATATCCAAGTGGGGCTGAGACAGATGTTCGAAGAATTATGGTTGGATTCTGGGCAGTGGATGTGAAGACACTTGTGGAAATAAAGTTTGCAAAGAGAGGTGATGGAACTAGTTTTCACATTGTAATATTATTAGGATTTGATTGCTATTTCTACACAAAAATATAATAAAAGTATTGCTAAAATAAAGCATAAACATCAATTGATTGGCCAATTGTAGCAATTAATAACAATTAAGATAACAACTACTTTGCATTGTAGAGAAAGAGTGAATAACTTACTGTCAACAACAAGGTCATTAACAGCGGCCACAAAACACCGATCGATGTAGCTCTTCGGTCCAAACAACTCGAGACTGCTTTTGGGTTGATCGGTCTTCTTGGTTAAGACCTTTCTCAAGTTCTACATGAACTTCATCCTCATCTTCTTCCATCTTCTCAGCTTTTTCATCATCTTTATCCTCATCTTCTTCCATCTTCTCAGCTTCATCCTCATCTTCATCTTCTTCCATCTTCTCAGCTTCATCCTCATTTTCATCCTCATCTTCTTTCATCTTCTCAGTTTTTTCATCATCTTCATCTTCTTCCATCTCCTCAGCTTCATCCTCATCATCTTCCATCTTTTCAGCTTTTTCATCATCTTCAACATGATGAGAAACCAACATGTTATCATTCCAATCGAAACCAACATCTAAATATTGCGAAAAAAAAACGAAAGAAAGAAAGAAAGAACCATTGATATTTAAAAATAAATAAAATGGAAAACCCACATATCTAAATATATCCAATGTTAGTTTTGTTAATTAAAACACCAACTGAAAAAACTAACAAACTCAACTAGACAAAATCAAAAAACAAAAAAACCAGTTAATAGTCCAGTAATAAGATGTCTGGGCAGACAGAAACAAAAGCACACAATCGAACATCCACTGTATTATCAAGAAAAAAAAGAAACGAAATCGAAAGAAAAGAAAAGCAAGAACATAATGGAAAAGCCACACCCTCAATATTGCCAGAATAATAAAGAAAAAGAAAGAAAGAAACATATATTTCATATGGTATTGACAAAAGACAAGCCACAACCTCAATCTCTATTTTCAAGGAAAAAAAAGGAAAGGAAAGAACACAGTCGAATATCAGCAAGAAACCCACATACTCAATCTTTTCAAGCAAGAAATATCAGCATGTAATCAAACATTTTCAAGAAAAAAAGAAAAGAAAAGAAAAGAAAAGAAAAGAAAAGAAAGGGCAGAAGTACCATACCTAGGTAATGACACCTTTGTAGGAGTGTTGCCAAACAATACAGGCTGGTTGGGTCATCATCTCCCATTGCATCCCATCTCCCATATTCATCCTCATCTTCTTCCATCATCTCAGCTTCATCCTCATCTTCATCCTCTTCCATCTTCTCAGCTTCATCCTCTTCTACTTGCATCCCATCTCCCATATTCATCCTCATCTTCTTCCATCATCTCAGCTTCATCCTCATCTTCATCCTCTTCCATCTTCTCAGCTTCATCCTCTTCAACATGATGAAAAACCAACATGTTATCATTCCAATCGAAACCATAGATATTTAAAAAACAAATAAAATAGAAAACCCATATATCTAAATATATCCAATGTTAGTTTTGTTAAATAAAACACCAACTGAAAAAATTAACAAACTCAACTAGACAAAATCAAATTTACAAAATTAAAAAACAAAAAAACCAGTTAATAGTCCAGTAATATGATGTCTGGGAAGACAGAAACAAAAGCATACAATCGAACATCCACAGTTATCAAGAAAAAAAAAGAACCGAAATCAAAAGAAAAGAAAAGCAAGAACATAATGGAAAAGCCACACCCTCAATATTGCCAGAATAATAAAGAAAAAGAAAGAAAGAAACATATATTTCATATGGTATTGACAAAAGACAAGCCACAACCTCAATCTCTATTTTCAAGGAAAAAAAAGGAAAGGAAAGAACACAGTCGAATATCAGCAAGAAACCCACATACTCAATCTTTTCAAGCAAGAAATATCAGCATGTAATCAAACATTTTCAAGAAAAAAAGAAAAGAAAAGAAAAGAAAAGAAAAGAAAAGAAAGGGCAGAAGTACCATACCTAGGTAATGACACCTTTGTAGGAGTGTTGCCAAACAATACAGGCTGGTTGGGTCATCATCTCCCATTGCATCCCATCTCCCATATTCATCCTCATCTTCTTCCATCATCTCAGCTTCATCCTCATCTTCATCCTCTTCCATCTTCTCAGCTTCATCCTCTTCTACTTGCATCCCATCTCCCATTGCATCCCATCTCCCATATTCATCCTCATCTTCATCCTCTTCCATCTTCTCAGCTTTTTCATTATCTTCAACATGATGAAAAACCAACATGTTATCATTCCAATCGAAACCATAGATATTTAAAAAACAAATAAAATAGAAAACCCATATATCTAAATATATCCAATGTTAGTTTTGTTTAAATAAAACACCAACTGAAAAAATTAACAAACTCAACTAGACAAAATCAAATTTACAAAATTAAAAAACAAAAAAACCAGTTAATAGTCCAGTAATATGATGTCTGGGAAGACAGAAACAAAAGCATACAATCGAACATCCACAGTTATCAAGAAAAAAAAAGAACCGAAATCAAAAGAAAAGAAAAGCAAGAACATAATGGAAAAGCCACACCCTCAATATTGCCAGAATAATAAAGAAAAAGAAAGAAAGAAACATATATTTCATATGGTATTGACAAGCAACTGTTGACAAGCCACACCCTCAATCTTCTATTTTCAAAGAAAAAAAAGAAACATACTGTATTTTCAAGAAAAGAAAAAAGAAAAGAAAAACGAAATCAAAAGAAAAGAAAAGCAAGAACATAATGGAAAAGCCACACCCTCAATATTGCCAGAATAATAAAGAAAAAGAAAGAAAGAAACATATATATTTCATATGGTATTGACAAGCAACTGTTGACAAGCCACACCCTCAATCTTCTATTTTCAAGAAGAAAAAAAAAGAAACATACTGTATTTTCAAGAAAAGAAAAAAGAAAAGAAAAAAGAACACAGTCGAATATCAGCAAGAAATATCAGCAAGAATATGATGTCTGGGAAGACAGAAACAAAAGCATACAATCGAACATCCACAGTTATCAAGAAAAAAAAAGAAACGAAATCAAAAGAAAAGAAAAGCAAGAACATAATGGAAAAGCCACACCCTCAATATTGCCAGAATAATAAAGAAAAAGAAAGAAAGAAACATATATATTTCGTATGGTATTGACAAGCAACTGTTGACAAGCCACACCCTCAATCTTCTATTTTCAAGAAAAAAAAAGAAACATACTGTATTTTCAAGAAAAGAAAAAAGAAAAGAAAAAAGAAATCAAAAGAAAAGAAAAGCAAGAACATAATGGAAAAGCCACACCCTCAATATTGCCAGAATAATAAAGAAAAAGAAAGAAAGAAACATATATTTCATATGGTATTGACAAGCAACTGTTGACAAGCCACACCCTCAATCTTCTATTTTCAAGAAAAAAAAAGAAACATACTGTATTTTCAAGAAAAGAAAAAAGAACACAGTCGAATATCAGCAAGAAATATCAGCAAAAAACCCACATACTCAATCTTTTCAAGCAAGAAATATCAGCACATAATCAAACATTTTCAAGAAAAAAAGAAAAGAAAAGAGAAGAAAAGAAAGGGCAGAAGTAACATACCTAGGTATTGACACCTTTGTAGGAGTGTTGCCAAACAATACAGGCTGGTTGGGTCATCATCTACTTGCATCCCATCTCCCATATTCACCAATTCCATTGTCTTGATAAAACAATCCAAGAACAAGAGAAAGAAACAAGCAAGAACAAGAGAAAGAAACTAGGAAACCCAAAGAAACCAAGAAAACTTTAAGAAGGAGTGAAAACAGAGAAAGAAACCCTAAGAAAACCTTAAGAAAACAGAGAAAGAAACCCTATGAAAACCTTAAGAAGAGTGAAAAGAGAGACAGAAAATTTTTAATTTATATTTTTTGGCGGCAAAACTATAATGACCGTTGTATTCTCTTAACTCTTAACTCGTAAGTTATTTTCGTCCCTCTGAAGTTCTAATTTAGCTACTCTTAAAATTTATTATATTTACTAATTTATATTAGCTAATGTGTATACATATTAAAAAATATATGTGTGGATGGACAGCTGAGAAATATATATTCTAATTTTAAGGAAATAAAATTCATTTTAATTATGAAAAATATGAGACATGATTGGGTTGAGAAAAAATTCATCACAATATATATATATATATATATATATATATATATATATATATATATAATTCATTATATATTGACTAATTACTTTGATTAATTTAATAAAAAACCCGCGATTCACACTAAAATAAATATAATCATAATAATATTTATTAAAAAATTTGCTTTACTAAATGCTAACATCTTTTAAACAAGAGTAACAGAAGAAAGCTTGAGAAGAAGCATTTACAAAGACCTTAATCTAGATGACTTTAAAGAAACTTTGGTTATTGATACCACCATTTAGAAAAAAATTCAACAGACGCTTAAACGATGATTAAAATGCAATGAACATTATTTACCCCTCCCCCCCCCAAAAAAAAAACAGAAATGCAAAGAAGATTGAGAGAAGACAATCTTAGAGTTCTATTGGTTGTGTCCCCACAATCACAACATAATACAGAATGAAGAAGAGGTACTTACTTACCAGAGAGGTGACTACTTCAGTTGTTTGATGAAATACTTCTGAGGGATCTACATCACAGAACACTGGCAGGACCTTGGTATATTTGGTTCTGCTCCGCTCCATTATTACCTCCTTAAAACATTTCCAGAGAAAATAGTGTTTACTATTTTCTCTGGAAATGTTTTGAGAAAACAATAACATAAACACTATTTTGAAACGCCTCATCATTATCATGTAAAAAAACACTAGTTGTTTGTTGGGTGCACATGCATAGAAGAGAGTGGTTCTGATCTGTAATATAATGTTGGGTGCACATTAGGTGAAATGAGGACTGACAAAAGCAATTAATGGCTCTGATCTCTGATCAACAGAGCAGTAGTATCTCTCTCCTATTCCCCAAATAAACTTTAATCTCATACTACCATCCTTATAAACAAGAGAATACATCGATATCAGGAGCAAGGGACTCTCTCTGTAGGGAAAAAGCGAAAGACTATGCATGACACCAGAGATTATAAACTACAGAATAGGTGAATGAATGATACAGGGCTACGCAGCACAGCTAGATAGTTTTAATATAATAATCAATGGAGTTATAGCAGCAGGGATTTTAACTACAATTGTTTAAAATTAAAAAAAAATGATATACTATTTAATATGTTTAGAATTTAAAAAAAATAATAATAATATTCTTCATCTTCAATCTTTATTAATAATTTGATAATATCACACTATCATTTTTGGAAAGAAAAAAGGATTCAAAATTCCATAAGAAGCCAAGTTTTTGAGAAAGGTGAAAGAGAGAGACACGTATAGAAAGGTAGGAAGTGGAAAAGCTCAGGAGAGATGCAAGGAACCAAATAAAGCTATCTTGTCAAATCACAAATTAGGTGCTCTGAGGATCTGACTCTGACTCTGATCTCTGATCAACAGAACAGTAGTTTAGCATCTCTCCTATTCCCCAAATAAAGTAACACAAACAGCGCAATTAAACTTCAATCTTATTAAGAAATTTTTCAAATTTATTTATTTATTTATTTTCTTCTCTTTAAATTAATCACACACTAAACTTAAACAACTATTAATTAACCTCCTCTTATATACATGCATGTTTTTAAAAGCAGAGGCAAAAAGTAATAATACTGAGTGAACCGAAACAGAGCTTCTAAGATTCATTCAGTTATATATAAGAAACTTAACACTACAAACAAAAGTAATAATACAGACAGATACAATGAATGAACCATCATAGAGCACAAACAAATATACATACATGACACGTACAGTATTAATAATGAGGATTTAAGAAAAAATAAAGGTATGGAATGGTATGGAGGGGAAGTTACCTTATCCTCAGCATTCAGCAGCAAGTAAAGGAAGATCATTGAGAAGAATCTCAACTCAAGAGGCTCAGTGTCAGGGGCCATCAAGAGGACTAGCTCAGAAATGCCTCTGTTCAGTGTCTTTTTTGAGCTGAGCTACAAATACAAAAAATAATACATGTTTAATGGTCGCTGAAACAAAAAACAAAAAAACAAAAAAAAAACGCAATAACACACTTAAAATAAATGGAAGAACCAATGAAATGAAATGAAAGCAGAGGCGAAAGAAAGTTCCTTTCCTGTGAGTTGAGCTGCTGGTTGTAGTTGGTAGCTTATCTTGTTGAACAAGATCTTCAACAGTATTGTTATTGTGAGTTGAGCTGAGCATCGGCCAAAGGTAACCACCATTTTTGTGATTTGATTGAAAGAAAGAAAGAAAACTTGAAGAAGAACATTCATTCAAGTCAGATTCAATGAATCGTTTGTTTAGAAGGAAGAGAAGATAACGAAAAGAAAAGGTAACCAACCATTTTTGTGATTTGATTGAAGGGTGAGAAGAAAAGAGAAGAGGGGGCTTAGGGTTTTTCTTTGGTGGAGAAGAGAGAGAGGGAGAAGAAAGAGAGGAATGAGTGAGTGTAATTAAATTAAATCCCGCCCAATTAAATTACATTTTTTACGTTTAAGCTAGATGCCAGTGAAAATTAAAATTAAACAATGAAAACATATATGTACGAGTAAACAAGAGAATACATCGATATCAGTAGCAAGGACTCTCTTTGGGGGAAAAGATACAAGGATTATAGACTACATAATAGGTGAATGAATGATACAGTGCTACACAGCACAGCTAGATAGTTTTAATATAATAACACTATCATTTTTTGGAAACAAAAAAAGCTTCAAAATTCCTTAAGAAGCCAAGATTTTGAGAAAGTGGAAGAGAGAGACACGTAGAGAGAGAGAGAGAAAGGTAGGAGCTCAGGAGAAAAGCAAGGAAGCAAAAAAAAGAAGAACTGCGCAATTAATAACCAATAAAGCTCTCTTGTCAAATCACAACATTAGGTGCTCTGAGGATCTGACTCTGATCTTCGATCAACAGAACAGTAGTCTAGCATCTCTCCTATTCCCTAAATAAAGTAACACAAACAGCGCAATTAAACTTCAATCTTATTAAGAAATTTTTCAAATCCATTTTTTTATTTATTTTCTCCTCTTTAAATTAATCACACACTAAACTTAAACAACTATTAAGCTCCTCTTATATACTTTTTAAAAGCAGATGCAAAGTAATAATACTGAGTGAACTGAAACTGAGCTTCTAAGATTCATTCAGTTATAAAAAACTTATCACTACAAACAAAAGTAACAATACAGATACAATGAATAAACCATAGACTATAGAGCACAAACAAATACATGACGTACATTATTAATAATGAGGATTTAAGAAAAAATAAAGGTATGGTATGGTATGGTATCGGAAGTTACCTTATCCTCAGCAGCAAGTAAAGGAAGATTTTTGAGAAGAATCTCAACTCAAGAGGCTCAGAGTCGGGTGCCATCAAGAGGAGAAATGCCTCTGTTCAGTGTCTTTTTTAAGCTGAGCTACAAATACAAATAAAAATACATGTTTTATGGTCGCTGAAACAAAAAGAAAAAACAAAAAAACGCAATAACACACTTAAAATAAATGGTAGAACCAACGAAATGAAATAAAAGCAGAGGCGAAAGAAAGTTCTTTTCCTGTGAGTTGAGGAGCTGCTTGTAGTTGGTAGCTTATCTTGTTGAACAAGATCTTCAATAGTATTGTTATTGTGAGTTGAGCTGAGCTTGATTGAAGAGAAGAGAAGAGAAGAGAAGGGGGCTAGGCTTAGGGTTTTTCTTTGGTGGAGAAGAGATAGAGAGATAGAGAGAAGAAAGAGAGGAATGAGTGAGTGTTATTAAATTAAATGCCGCCCAATTTTAGATGAAAAATCTTTGAAAATTGTAAATTGTAAATTTGTGATCTGAGATGAGACTGCATCTGCATGTTTCGGATTATGCATTGAGAGGTGAGAGAGACTAAGAGCAATGGTTGGTTATTTTGATCGGTTTTGTTTTGGCCCAATCCAATCCATCTTTAATTAATTATAATAAAACTTTAAATTATAATATTTGCGCTGAAATCAAATTATTATAGATTACCTGCTAAAAAGCGCGCGCGTGGTCAAGTGTCCAAAGCACATTACATTGATTTGCATTGGAGAGGGCCACACTTGACTTGACAATCAGACACTACACTACACTGAGTAAAAGCAATGCAATGAATGGACTTGGGTCGGGTGTTATTTTCAGCAGCATCATCTTTGTTTTGTTTTGTTTTGGGCCCAATCCAATCCAAATATCCAATCCATCTTTGTTTTGTCACTTACATACATCGAGGAGGGAGGGATTTCTTAATTCTAAATAAATAAATGTTAATTAAAATGCTAATTAATATATCTGATTCTATATCCTATACTATACTAGCGTAGAAGGAGAGGAGGGGGAATAAATTATTATTATTAACTACTCAATGAAAGAATTAAATTATAGAACAGTTTCGGATCTTAAAAAAATTATTTAGAAAGTATCTCATAGACTTTCTTTTACATAGAGGGCCTATAAACTTATAGGCCGACCTATTTTATATTATTTATTTTAAATTAAATAAATAAATTATTATTTTAATGGTTTTGAATAATAAAATTATATTATTTTAATTATTTTCTTTAATTATTGAACGTCTTGTAGGCTTAAACAGGCTAACAAGTCTATGTCAAGACTTTTGTTTTTTAAATATACGTCATGCTAAATTTATAATTTGGGCGTGCACAAGCTAACGAATCTGGCCATGCCTAAAGTATTTTACATGTGTCTGACCTATTTAAGCTAAAGCCTATCTCTATCCAGCCTATTTACACCCCCCTACTTTTAACAATGGTTTTTCGTTGTTGATTAAATGTGAGTACTATAAACATGCTTTTAACGTTGGTTGGCCCGCCCCGCCCCGCCACCAACCCGCCAAAAACGGGACAGGGCGGGTTAACCCGCCATTAAATATGGGTGGGAAAAATGAACTCACCCCGTTTTATGGTGGGTTGGCGGGTCAACCCACCAACCCGTCAATTAAAAAAATAAATAATTAAAATTTAAAAATAAATTATATTTTATTAATTTCTCTAATATTATTTTATTTTATTTCACACTTCTTTTAATTTTTCTCAATCTCAATCTTAAATGTATACTAATATTTGTCAAAACATTCTTTAGGAACTCATTCGTCTCCATATAAAGATAACATTTGTCATAAATAAAATTATTATTCTTTATTTTTTCTAAGAAGTACTAATGTAAAAAAAAAATTGGATATCACAAAAATTTAATGACAAATGAAATACTACTTAATTGTAAAATATATATATATATAACCCGACGGGTCAACCCGTTTTGACCCACTTCTAGGCGGGGCGGGTTGAAGTGGGTTGGTGGGTTGAAAATCTCAACCCAACTCGTCCCGTTTTGGCGGGTTGACCCGCCGGGCAGTGGCGGAGCCACGTTGTGGCCTACAGTTGCCTTGGCACTGGCTTATTTAGCCACGTTCATTTAGCTACATTTGAAAAGTAGCAAATTCTGTTCAAATTTTTTGAAAATTAGCCACGTTTTGGTCGTAGCCAAAGAACCGTAGCTATTTGGGCACTAGCTGAATTTTTTGGCACTTGCTAACATGTCATGCTGGCTCCGCCACTGCCGTCGTGCTCAACCCATATTGTCACCCCTAAATTTACATATAAAGTAGAGTCATCAAAACAGGCTATCTCTATAACACCTCACAATTTTAAATCAAGTAATTAAAATATCGAGTGAGCAATCAAGTGATGGATTAGTGAAAATCCTAAAGATTATGCCAAAATACAAAGAAAAGGCAAAACGGTAATTAGCCAACACGCAACCCTAGGAAGATAAAAATTGAGTGGAAGGTCTCAGATGGTAAAAAAAACCCTAGAAATGGGTTCAGAACGAAAAATTGAGTGGATAGGCAAGTTTCAGAAGAATCAGTGAATAGTGTTTTTTCGCGTGTAAAAATACCTCGTTACGATTGCACCGTAAAACGTGCCAGTTGAATTTTGAGCTCTAGGTTTCAAATATGAGTTATAAATGGTTTGTTGAGTTAGGAAATATGATTTTGATGAAATTTGATGGAATTGAGTCATTTTGGGAAAAATTGATGAATAGTGATTTTCCGGTGTAAAAATACTGCGGTATAATTGTACCGATAAGCGTGAAAATTTTATCAGTATTTTTAGGAAACAAAAATATGACATGAACAAGAAAAATATGTAGGTCATGAATTTGTGGCTGTAACTAGTGATTGATTAAAGTTAAATCGCGTGTAGGACCCACCTATGGTTTAAGTGACTCAAAAGTCTCAATTTCATGACACTTTCTCTCTCCATTTCCTTCTCCTTCCCGTGAAACAGCAGCCCCCCCCCCCCCCCCCCCTTTTGGTGCCATTTTTGGTTTGATTTTCTTTTCTCCATAACTACATCATTTCTTAACCAAATCAAGTGATTTTTGTGTTGAAATTCAATGGAAATCACCTTCTAAACACATTGGTACCACTCTTGAGCCTTGAAACTCTCTCTTTGGTGAGATATTGGCCATTTACAGCCACGAAATTTTGGAGAAAAATGGTGTTCATGGAATTGTTTGGAGCTCCAATGGTTTAGGATAGCTTGGAGGAGTCTTGTGCCAAGCTTTTGAGTAAGTTTCTTCACCATTTTAACGGTTTAATTCTTGGATTGAATTCATGAACCCTAAGGGGGAATTTGATGATTTGTGTTGTTAAAGAGCTCAATTTGAAAATGTGTATTAGATGATAATGTGTTAGAATAATGTATTAGAGCTAGAAATGCGATGAAATTTATTGGTGAAAATTGATGAATTTAACTTAGAAAAATTTGATGATCATGACTTTGGACTTTTGAATTTTGGTGTTGAGACTTTGTTTGATGAATTTTGGCATGATGAGATGATGATATAATAGGTTGTGTGAGGGTTGGAATGATTAAAATTGAATGGAAATCCCTTGGAATGTCATAGGGCAAGATTCGAACCTTTAAGGAGAAATGAGTAAATTGATGTTGAAAAATAATTTGAATGATGTGTTGTGTGATTATATGATGACTAGATGGGTTGTGTGGTGGTTGGCAAGTGTTAGAATCAATGGAAAAATAATAAGTGGTTTAGTTGGCATAAATGAACCTAGAGCGAAATATTTAGCGAAACGATGCTTAAAAGACGTAAAACGGCAAAATGACAGTTGAAATGGCCTTATGGCAACCCAAGGATGGGTACTAAAATGAGAAAGAAAATTTAAAAAAATAAATCCCCAATTAACACCTATATGGCCGAACCTCCAAGGGAAAAAGGGGGGATTTTGCGGTTTTCGCGTTCTGATGTAATCCGACGCGAAAATGACGAACCGGCACTTGAATTGGCCTATTGACAACCTAATGAGACGTAACAAAATGAGAAAGAAAATTTAGAAAAATAAATCTCAAATTTACACTTCATTGGCCGAACCATCAAGGGAGGATGGGGAGGATTTTTGTGATTTTGCGTTTTGATACTATTTGACGAGTACTGATGGATGTACGTTATTGTATAGGTTGCCGTACGTCGACCTGAATACCGAATCTTGAATAAGTGAGTTGCCCTTGGTCCGGGACCAAGTGGATTGAGGTAAGTAATTGGTCCATTGCATGTATAATTATAAATTAACATGTATTGGTTGAACTGAGAGTGATTGGCAATGTCCTCTGTGTAGGCATTCCGCTGTGTACCAAGTTGAGGGATAAGCTGCTGCGGAGCTTGTGGAAACACGATTTAAGGTAACCTCTTGGTACTGGGGCTTGTTCCCCTTTTCTGTTCCACCTTGCCAGTTGATGGCAACGGTAGGAAGTGTGTATGAATAGTATAGAACACATGAGCATGCATGCATTATTGCTATGGGTACTGCAGTACCGAGTCTCTGGCCAGTAGACAGTTTTATTAGCCTTCGGGCATTTTCGGACTTCCGCTGGATAGGTCTCCAGGAGGGAGTTCCAGTTGACTGCGTGTCATGGTGTGTGATCCGGGTAGGAGCACACTAGGAATGTCTTTGGCATTTTGGTTGGTTTGGGCATCATGGTTGTGGTTTCTGTGAACACACCTTGGATGATACCCATAGGCTTATATATGCCCAGGGCGTACGTGGAATTGGGGTTACCATCCCGTATCGTCGTATTTTGTATCTTTATATTCCCCATTTCTCTAAATCACTTGCTATATCCCGTTTTCAAAGTGGTTGTTGTATTCTATTGATATGCATCGAAGTGAACCATTGGGTGGAGTTTTCTCCAGAACCTCTTGGTTACTGAGATATATTCGTATATCTCACCCCCTCTCGGGGCATTTATTTCAGGAGGTAGCAGTGGAGCAGGAGCCTCGGGCAAGAGGCCCGTTGAGTGAGCGGTGGAGCGCGTCATATTTTTCATTTTGTTGGCCGTGTGGCCTAGGCTAAAATTAGGGCATGAACATGTCATTTGTATTTACTAGTAGCTTCATTAGCATCTTGTTCATGCCATTTTGCCTAAGTCTAGTAGTGATGTATTTGGTTATGTTGTCTTTTAAATTAAGTTGAAATTTTAGAAGAATGTAATTTGAAGTTTTAGTTTCAAGTTGTAATTTGTAAAGCCATATTGTAATAGTATTGATGCATGTCTTTTATTATGGAAGGACCTTAGGCCTATTTTAGGTTATGATAATATGTATGATGGAAATATGCATGAAAAAGGTGTTAGTGATTGCAACTACCTAAGAATGATTAATATGGACTCTATGTTTAATAACTATAAACTGGATTGGGTTGTAAGTGCCCCAAGGCGTTGTTGGTCCTTGTGTGTGCCACACATTGGATTATTACTGTATTATCATGTGTTTATTAGGTACATTTGAGGTTTAAATGATCATTTACAATTTTGGGATTATTGGAAAAACAAAGGAAACTCTGGCGAATTTTCTGTAGAATTGGCAGATTTTAGGCGAACTTCGGGAGAGCACATCTTCCTCCATAGAGGTCCCCTAGGGACGTGCCATACGCCATTTTGAAGGTTGAGATGTCCTCTACCTTGTGTCAAAATTTTAGGAAATTCTGTGTTGATCTTCGGCCTGAAAAAAACTGAGAAACACGGACTGCTCATGTGCCCTGCACCTGAGGCAGATTCTGGACCGGATTTGGGAAATTAATTCCCGCTTCGTTTCTCAGTCAAATTAAGCGTGTGATATATCAAAATGAAGTTTGAGATGCCTAGTTTGTAGGATATAAATTTGAGAGCAAATGGTTGAATGGATTGAGTGCAGTAAATCGAGTAAGGTGAGTGGTTTGGTGCTGTTTTTGGGGTTGTTTGGCTATTTGCTGATCCAACTTCAAACGGCGATAACCGGAGCAAATGAGCTCCGAATTGAGCATATGATAGCTTGTTAAAAAGGGAATTAAGTAATACAAAAATATAATCTGAGAAGAAGGGTTGGTTGTGATCAGTTTGGTCGCAGAAAAATTTAGAGTGAAACATGTTCGAATTGGTAAAAACGTAAAGTTGGAAATAGGCTAAGTGAGTTTATGGGAACTCCTTAGTAACTTATAATAAATGATGTAAGTTATAAAAATAGTTTAAATAAGTCTTCCGCAAGAGTTTACGGTTACGGTCACAGCTTTTAATTATTACGCCTTTTTATGATTTAAATGCTCGCGTAATAGTTGGAAAAAAATTTATTCTCGTTTTTATAAATGAACTGTTGTGATTGTAACTGCGCTTAATATCATAATTAATGTTAACAATACCGGTACGTAACGGGCTGTTACAATCTCTTCCTGTTAGGCCCTAGCTCGCACGAGTTAAGGCAAAAAATCCTACAAATAAAAAAGCCTGCATGAGCCAAAAACTTATATAATCCCACGTGATAGGGCTTGTCCACGAGCCAAAATTTCATATAAGTCAATCATTTGTCATTAATTAAAATTGTGACAGTAGCAAACAGGCATCACCAAAACCTTATCTGAAATTTCCATCCCTGATCCATCTACCGCTCCCAACTTCTACACTATATAATCAACTATAATGGAAAGAACAAAAAATCTTTACGTAATCCTCCAAGACAAGAAATCAATGAGATAAAATAAACCATGTTGTCATATAATTGAATGGAAATTGATTTCTCCGGAGAAACTATTCCCCTATTACAGACTCATAAAAATGTCTCATCCATCTTTTTTCTTTAATATAATGAGTCCCGTATATTTAATGGGTATGCAGAAGAGGAATAATTTCTTCTGCAACATGAGAAACTAGGAAAACTATTGCCACTTTGTTATTCCT